>NC_061513.1:260526523-260559025 GCF_022539505.1 Lolium rigidum | reverse complement strand
TGTCACTCCGGCAACCCCGCAATTGGCAAACGAGTACAAGATGCATTCCCCTAGGCCCATAAAGATGAAGTGTCGTGTAGTCGACGTTCACACGACACCACTAGAAGAATAACACCACAACTTAAATATCATAACATTGAATATTACTCAACCATACTTCACTACTAACATTTAGACTTCACCCATGTCCTCAAGAACTAAACGAACTACTCACGAGACATCATATGGAACATGATCAGAGGTGATATGATGATGAATAACAATGTAAGCCCCAGGAGTAGGAAAACCCAGAGCGCGCAGGTAAGAGGGGTTTATGTGCATGAGGTCACTACAAAGGACCGTGAGGTCGCCTCGCATTCCCAAGCATATGGGTAGGCCAAGCAACAGCTCGACACGCCCATGCACACAACACCCACCTCAAAGGCTCACGGTAGGCTTTCCGGGCCTGAGTGCTTCACCTTCTCGTGCACTTCACACATACACACACTGTGCACAGGATACAAGGGTAGAATACGAGCTTGAATATCACAACATGACTATGTATGACACAAAAGATGGAAATAAGGTTCATATATATAGCAACGCTCCTAATGAGCAAGATCCAAATGACACTCGGACGACACATGTCCCAACATTACATCATACATAAGATAGCCAAATAGTCCGGGTACGAGACAAGAACCAAATGGGACTAAGAGTCCCGAAGATAATCAAGCGGTGTTCCCATAACCAACATGCCACGAGGCTGCTGCCTTAGGAACGATCCTGCTACGCAACGAAGTCGTCGTCCGTGAACT
Organism: Lolium rigidum; assembly: GCF_022539505.1. Lineage (NCBI taxonomy): Eukaryota > Viridiplantae > Streptophyta > Magnoliopsida > Poales > Poaceae > Lolium > Lolium rigidum. Next base: position 260,558,228 of record NC_061513.1, on the reverse strand, counting down.
CGACAAAGTAGCCTCCAGCGTACTGCTCATCATCTGTCGTACCTGTTTGTCGAAAAGCGTGTTCCGGAAAAAGAGGAAGAAAACGAGGGTAAGTACCGTTGGCACGTACTTGCGAGACAAGACCAGCTATGCTTGCTGGTGGGCGGTGTAAACTTCGCCCGGCTATATGTGGAGTTTAGCGGCAGCAAAGCACTAACCAATAGAGACACACTACAACATCCGTCTAATAGAGAAGGTGAGAGAGCGTATATTCTAGCAATTCTATACTCTGCAAACAACAACCCAGCCAAATGCGATCCCCCTTAGCCAAGAGGTACTAACAAGGCACTCACACAGTTGACAATTTTATATCCATTCCATTATAATAGGGCTAACTTACTACGCAAGTAATTAGCAAATTATTAGCGACAACATTAGGTGTAAGTTGTTCTATGATCGAGTTAAACAGCTCCAAGTCGTCCATAACCGCGGACACGGCTTATCGATAAGATTTACCACTGCGAGGGGTGCACCAATGTTACCATACACGCATGCTCGAACCCGCATAGCAAGTGCGGAGTCTCACAACAAGACCGTTCCCAAATCAACAAGAATGCCTAGGGGGGCCACCCGACTAAGCTACCCGAAACGAAGTTCGGCCGTACTCCGATGCGGACTCAGGGTTTGCGTCGGCGGCTAGGCGTGCAAACCACACGCTTCGCTAAACGTCCCGCGGGGTACAGTACAGAAGTAAACACCCGAAGGCAACAGTAATAAACACCCGAAGGCAACAGTAATAAACACCCGAAGGCAACAGTAGTAAAGCATGGCATACATGGCATACATGGCATAGGCAAATAAAACCAAGGTTGTGGCCCCCTTTTCAACAGACTTGAGAAATGGTAATGGGTGATGGGGGGTCCCGATAAATCCTCCCACGAGTGGTTAGCGCGCTCAGTCTTAGAAACAGATAACAAGAACTCGGGTCCTAGGGGACACAAGCGAGACAAAAATCCGATGCTTTCGCAAAGGGGCTCACCGATGCCTCTGCAATATTATAACCCTTAGCAATTTTAAGTTGTAGCAAAAGTTATCATCATCATTTTGAAAAAGGTAGTACATGTGTCAACATCCCAACAAGATATCCCGAACATTTCGAGATATCAACAAAAACCCTAAACTCGCCTACGACTCGCAAAGCTGGCAAACAACAAACAAAAGGTAGGGCGAGGAGGTGTATCTCGGAGATATAGGTAACGAGTGGATAGGACACGTGACACAACAGAATCGCAACATAAGGATAGCAATAGATCAAAAGAGCATGTAAAAGTAAAATAGGTGAAGGGGTGGGCTCGCCTGTCAGATCAGAGGTAGAAACACCGACACGATCCTCCAGAGGGAACTCGTACTCCTGCTCGTACTGCTCTGCGTCGACGTCTACTCGAGAAGAACCAAATAGCACGTACACGAAGAGTAAAGGCACAAATGAATACAAGTATGCAATGCGCAATATGATGCATGAAGTGCAAGGGTTTCATACATAGCAAAATTAAGTGGGGTGTTCAAATATAGCATGAAAAGATGGAACACCACACATAACATTTAGTTATGGTTGCAAATTTTTATTAGTTCGAACCAGGGATGATGCCAATGATGCATAACAAATGCAGATTTGAATTCCTCACATTTTTCTAAAGCATTTGGATATAAAGTTTACTAAATTTGGAGTTATAGATATTAAGTTATGAATTTCGCAAGTTTTAGCAATTTTAATCCCTATTTATAAAGTGGTCAGATTTTATTGTTCAAAACATGATACAAGTTTTATAAGCATGTAGATTAGGTTTTTCTGATATTTCAGGATATAAAGTTTGAATGGTTTGAAGTTTCAAAAGTTGACTTTTAAATCTAAACAAAAGTGTACTGTAAACAAAACCCCAAAAACAGTAAAAAAAAAAAAAAAGGGGGAACAGAAATTAGAACTCCACGAATTCTCCAAAAGGTGGTTTAGTGCGCCGGCCAGGATTTGCACCCAGGTAGCGCTGATTACTTGCAAAGAACAGAGCCAGTGCACTGCTGTTTCGTTTTTGATTACATACGGCTACAGGTCTGTTAACTGAACTTTTCTGAAAAACAACAGTTTTAACTGAAGAAGATCCTGGACGTTCTTCACCAGATGTGAAACAGACATGCAAAAGAAAGAATGGCCTTTTATATTCACCCGATCAAGGATTTGAACTACAGTCTTTGGGACCTGGATCGGGACAAGTACCAGAGTGCTAAACGTTTTGATTTGTTAGGAAAACGAGACTGATACTATGTGAGGTATGCATGTACGTTAACTGAACCTACAGAAACAGCGCTGATGTTAACTGAAGAAAAACTTCAGACTTTGTTCGCAACAGCCACAACAGCGCGACGGCTGATCGTTCTGGCTCGCGTTTGAGATGATCAAGAGGACAGGGAAAGGCTGGAGCGGGACGACTGCTCACTGTGCTGCTGCCGGACGAAGGATTCGGCGGCGAGGACGAGGAAGCGAAGCAGCCTTGCGATATCCACCCTCCCTAGGACGAAATCGTTAAGGAGCTGCAAGATCGGAGTCCGCAGGGATCCCCAGAACCGTTTGAAGAAAGAGACCGGCAGGCCGTCCGGACCTGGAGCCGAATCAGCTTTCATACTCAAAAGGACCTCATCCAGTTCCTCTGGAGTAAAGGTAAGCTCCAACGCACGGTTCTCCTCCGGCGAGACCCGCTTCTCCTCCTCCCAGAGGTTCGGAGCGAGGGAGAGGACTCTCTCCTCACCAGCCGACCCCATGAGACCGATGTAGAAGTCATACACGTGCCTCATGATGTCGGCTTGGTCCTCAATCTCCCCCTGATCAGTGATCAACCGCGGTATGGCGCACTTGCGTCGCCTCCCATTGGCGATCGCATGGAAGTACGCCGTGCAGGAGTCCCCCTTGAGGGTCCACTGCAGCCGACTACGTTGGCGCCAGTACTCCTCGTCCAGCCTATCCAACGTGATGAGCTGATCCTCTAGGAAGTACCGCATCGCCCAGTCGTCCTCGTCAAGCCCCGACGAGTCCGCCCGTCGATCAAGATCCGCGACCTGCGCGAGAAGGCTCTCCTTGAATAGGCGCTTCTCCACGCCGGGTTGGCTCCCCGGCCCTTCGAGGAATTGACGCGAGTTGCGTGCCACCCGGTGCCGGACGTCGATCGAACCCCGGTCCAACTCTGAGCGGCTTCGAGTAGCCCCCAAGCTTGCCTGTCATCAACTCACGAAAACCTCTAACTCCAAACCACCACGTCTGGAAGAAGAAGCGTGGTTGTCTCTGCGGCGTCTCCTCTCCACTATCCAACAAGAGGGGAGAGTGGTCAGAGCCAATCCGGGTGACAGCAGTTAAGGAGCACAGAGGGAAGGCGGCCTCCCGGGCCGGCGAGACCAAAACCCTGTCCGGGGCACATCTAATTGGGTTCAGTTGCCGATTGGTCCAGGTAAACCTGGCCCCAACCCTGCATAGTTCCCGTAGCGCCATCGTGGCAATGGCCTCATTAAACCGGCGCACCCTAGGCCAGCAAATGTTGTCGTTGCTCTTGTCATCAGCTGTGCGGATGAGGTTGAAGTCCCCACCAACCACCACGCGGGAACGGAGCCGCAAGAACTTCCCGTTCCGGCTCGACAAGGAACTCGTCGAGTCCTGCGGTGATCCGCCGGGCCATAGACGAGGAAAAAACACCACTTCAGCCTGGTCTTCCGCTGAAACACCGTGGCGCTAAGGAAGAATGTCCCCTTCTTCCACGAGCCTACCTCAAAACTTTCATCCCGAAAGCCGAGAAGAAGGCCCCCTGAGTGTCCGTCTGCTGGAAGCCGGTTCCAAGCAAACGGTCCCCCACACTCAAGGCTGCGGAGCTCCGCCGTCGAGAAATCTGTCTAATAGTCTCACGAAGACCGAGGATATCCAGACGGTGTTGCTTCATGTAATCCTTAAGCTGTGTGCGTCGGCCCCCACTGCCAAACCCACGCAGATTATAGATGAGGGCCTTCATGTGGCGCGAGAATTCTTGCCCCTTCCCTTCCGCACGGTCAACGTGGACCTGCGAGGAGCTCTAGCGCGCGTCTGCCGGCCAACCCCGGCGTTCGCGATCGGCGGGATGCCCTCTCCCCGCCCCGCAGCCAACCCCTGGCCGGTCGGCTCCTCCTCCACGGCGTCCACCCCGTGGTCCGTGCGTGGAGGGCCCGTGCCATTGCGACGTCCGTCGCCGGTGGCTGCGCAGCCTCCCTGGCTGCGCCCACAGCCGCCTCCGCAGCCTCCCTGGCCGCGGCCTCAGCTGCCTCCTGCGCCTGTCGGCGCGCTACAGCCGCAAGTGAGCCCTGCCCTTGCCCTTATTAACGTCATTTCGCTGATTCCGAAAGTCCCGGGAGCGGACGCGATCAGACAGTTCCGGCCCATTGCCCTTATTAACGTCATCTTCAAGTTTGTGGCAAAGGCCTATGCGATTCGTCTTGCTCCTGCGGCCCACCGGACTATTGATCGGAGCCGGACGGCGTTTATCCGGGGTAGGTGCCTACACGAGGAGTGCGGCTCTCCACGAGATTGCTCATGAGCTACGGGCCAAGAAGCTTGGGGGCCTCTTGCTCAAACTTGACTTCGAGAAGGCTTATGACCGCGTGAGCTGGGACTTCCTTAGGGAGGTTACTGCTCCGTAAGGGGTTTTCGGGGATGATGGTTCACCGCTTGATGCAGCTGGTCATGGGAGGCCACCACTGCGGTCAACGTTAACGGGGAGGTGGGGGCCTTCTTCCGTAACGCTCGGGGTGTGCGTCGGGGCGACCCACTCTCCCCCATCCTCTTTGATTTTCGAGGTCGATGGGGTGGCAGCTATGCTCGCTAGGGCCAACGAGGCTGGTCATATTAAAGGGGTGGTACCGCATTTGATACCGGGGGGTAACCCACTTGCGATGCGCGGACGATACGATGGTGTTGATCCAACCTTCCGATGCGGGGATCGCTAACCTCAAGTTTCTCTTACTTAGTTTCGAGAACATGTCGGGGCTTAAAATCAACTTCGACAAAAGTGAGGTCTTTGTGACGGGGGTCAGCGACGCGAGAAGCATAGGGTGGCGGACATGCTTAATTGCAAAGCTTGGCTCACCTGCCCATGAAATATCCGGGTTTACACCGCGAGCGACCGCCCGCTTAGGGTAGCGGATCGGTGCTTTCTCCCCGAGAAGGTGGGACATAGGGTGGATCCTTGGCAAGGCCTTTTCTTGGCCTCGGCCGGGCGCCTCGAGCTGACTAATTCTTGTCTATCCAGCTTACCTATGTTCGCCATGGGCATTTACTTGCTCCATGACGCGACCCACCGGCCATGGACAGGACCAGAGATCCCGCTTCTTTTGGGAAGGAGTGGGAAACAAACGCAAATATCACATGGTCGATTGGGCTACGGTACGTAAGCCGAAAGAGGTGGGGGTACGGGGATCCTCAACACAAAGCTTATGAACATCGCGCTTATGCTTAAATGGATTTGGAAGCTCTATCAGAACGCAGAAGGGCTGTGGGCTGATTTGATTCGCGCGAAGTACCTAGGGGATAGGGACTTGTTCGATAAGGAGGTGCCAGTTAGGGGCTCCCGATTCTGGAACGCCATACAAAAGATCAAGTGGCATTTCAAATTGGGGGCAAGGCATAAGGTCCGGAATGGGAAAAGGACCTATTTACGGCTCGATTGGTGGTCGGGCTCTGGCCCCCTCAGGGCAAGATTCCCTAGGCTTTATAGCTGCTGCGATCAACCGTTCATCACGGTGGATGCGGCCAAAGTCAGGGATGGCCCGCCGGGAGCGTGGCGTATCCGCTTTCGAAGGCAATTCAGCCTGGCGGAGACGGTCGAGTGGGATAATCTCTGTGAGAGATACAAGACTTACCCACCGATGACCAACCCGATGTAGTTTCTGGTCCACTGGAGCCCTCGGGGTCTTCTCGGCGAAATCGGTTTACTACGGGCTGACGCGGGGCGTCGGTATCACACTTTAGAGATGTTTGGCGGGCGAGGGTGCCTCCGAAAATCAAGGTGTTTCTCCGGCAGCTTATCGGGGGCAAGCTACCATCGTACGAGCAGGTGGCCAGCGGCGGGGCCCGTCTAATGGTCGGCTGCTCCCTGTGCGGAGAGGTGGAAGAGCGCAACCACATCTTCTTCACATGCCACATGGCGGGATTCATGTGGGCGGGAGTTAGGGAACACTGCATTGCGAATGGAACCCGGGCGGGATTGGGGATTTCATTGCGCTAGCTCGGGGCATCTCGGGCCCTCTTCGTAGTTTAGTTTGGTTCTCCTTTGCGGCCATGTCTTGGTCTCTGCGGAATATTAGGAATAAACTAACTATTGAAGGAAAGGCTGATTAACAACCCGGCTGCGCCTTCTACCATATGATGCTTCACATGCGGTCTTGGAGGGTTCGGTCGGACGGAGGGACTGGGCGCTCGCTGGACGAGGCGCTCGAGGCGGTCCGGCTGGCGCACGCGAGGAGTAGAGGCTGGAGGAGAGTAGATACCATCGGAGTCTTCTGCTATGCTATGATATGTGTTTCTATTCGACCCGCTCCGGGGCTTTTACTGTGTTATCTTCTAGAGACCTTTGTGTGTGGCTTGTGTGCCGGCCTTGGCGGGGTTGCCGTGCGATGCGAGGAGATCTTGGGTGTGTTGTATCTGACTTTGTTGGCGGTTCCGTTGGGGCTTTATATATAAAGCCGGGCTCATAGCCTTATGTTTAAAAGGAAGCGAAGCAGCGGTCGTCGGACACCGGGAAGAAGACGGCACTTGCGGTGACGATGGCCAGCAGACCCTGGCGTCTCCGGTTCCGTGAAGTAGTCCAGGACGAAGACGCCGGCGCGGCGGTTCAATTCCCCCACTCAGGTCGGCTCGGGGACGTCCATGGCAGCGGCAGCGGACGACGAGAACTCCGGGCAGAAACCCTCTCTTTCGTTCAGGAAAAAAATGGGGAGTGGCGGCGGCTTGGAGAGGAGGAAGATGCAGCTAGGTTTCTCCAGGTCCTGGTGTAATAAGGAGGGAAGAGGGGCAGGTGGCATACATCGGTGGGGTGGAGAAGGATCATGTGGCCATGGAGGTGTTCGTACTGTGGATGACGTCCGAGGAAGACGAGGTACAGGGGCTCCTCTCCAACGTTGGTGAGTTGGGCTGGGTTAGATAGGTGGGTTAGTTTAGCTAGGTTTTTCTTTTACTTCTTTTTCTGTTTTTATTTCCTTCTCTTTTCAAAACCCTTTTCTGAAATTTAGGGAAGAGTAGAATTTGAATATTTGAATTGGATTTGAATTTAGAGAAGAGATCAACCTTGTACACCAACTATGGTAGGCTTGAGAAAATAGAAGAAAAAGAAGAAGAGGGAGCCATAGAGATTTTAATAGAAGCCAAAATATTTGGTATTCAAAATATTTGGTAAACCTTAATGGCTCAGCCATTTGAGAAGGTAAACAATCTCAAGATCATAAAACATGTACATTGCAAAAATAGAGAGGAAAGGTAGGTTTATAGTAACCATATAAGAATTTTGGCATGACCTATTTGAAATATAGGTCAAGTGGTGGAAGGTTGGCATGTTAGCTTTTCTTGGAACATCACAAGAGGGAGGGAATGAACCAAGAAGAAGAAGAAGGAGGGAACAACAAGCAACAAAGAAAAACCAAAGGCAAATGCAATTTAGTAAAAACCAAAGACGGTGTTATGCATGAAATGCAACATGATGATATGACAACAATGCAAGAAAAGAACAAAGGGGTCTATGTATTACTCTTGGGATGTTACAAACAATCTGAACATAAACCTTGGTTCAATGGTTTCACTCAATAGCATCAATAACAAGTAGAAATCAACACCGGGAGAGTTTCCCATATCAAACCATCAAGATCGAACCCAAATTGTTACAGCGGTGACGAGGTGCAGCGGTGGAGACGGCGGTGATGATGATGAAGATGATGGTGATGGTGATGGAGATGATATCCAGCTCGATGACAATGTCGATGGCGTCGATTTCCCCCTCCGGGAGGGAATTTCCCCAGCGGATCTCAGCTCTCGGGAGAGCTCTTTTCTCTGCGGTGTTTTCCGCCCGCGAGAGGCGGCCGTGACTCTTCGCGACGTACCTGCGGAGCTTGGGTTTTCGGGACGAAGGAGTACGCGAAGAAAAGGAGGCGAGAGGGGCTGTGGGCCCCCCTCCTCACGGGCGGCGCAGCCGGGCCTTGGGCCGCGCCGGCCTATGGGGTGGGCCCACCTCGGGTCCCCCTCTTCTCCCCTTCTCGGCTCCCTTCGTCATACTGGAAAAATAGGATTTTTGGTATAATTTCCGTCATCCGTTGATCTTCCGAAATATTGCATTCGACGGTGCTTTTCCGGCGGAATCCCGGCTCCGGTGCGCGATCCTCCAATAATCATGAAACATGCAAAATAGATGAAATAACATACGTATCATCTCCAAATATGAAATATATCAATGAATAACAGCAAATTATGATATAAAATAGTGATGCAAATTGGACGTATCAAACCCCCAGTACCGAGAGCCACGATACGGAAAACCTTACAGAGACGCCGCCAATCCCATCTCGGGGGATTCAGGAGATCGCCTCCGGCACCCTGCCGGAGAGGGGAATCATCTCCCAGAGGACTCTTCACCGCCATGGTCGCCTCGGAGTGATGAGTGAGTAGTTCACCCCTGGACTATGGGTCCATAGCAGTAGCTAGATGGTCGTCTTCTCCTTATGTGCTTCATTGTCGGATCTTGTGAGCTGCCTAACATGATCAATATCATCTATTTGTAATGCTATATGTTGTGTTTGTTGGTATCCGATGGATAGATAATACTATGTTATGTTGATTATCAATCTATTACCTATGTGTTTTTTATGATCTTGCATGCTCTCCGTTATTAGTAGAGGCTCTGGCCAAGTTTTTACTCTTAACTCCAAGAGGGAGTATTTATGCTCGATAGTGGGTTCATGCCTCCATTAAATGCGAGACGGTGACGAGAAAGTTCTAAGGTTGTGGATGTGCTGTTGCCACTAGGGATAAAACATTGATGCTATGTCCAAGGATGTAGTTATTGATTACATTACGCACCATACTTAATGCAATTGTACTGTTGTTTGCAACTTAATGCTGGAAGGGGTTCGGATGATAACCTGAAGGTGGACTTTTAGGCATAGATACATGCTGGATAGCGGTCTATGTACTTTGTCGTAATGCCCAATTAAATCTCACTATACTCATCATATCATGTATGTGCATGGTCATGCCCTCTCTATTTGTCAATTGCCCAACTGTAAGGTGGGCATTCGGTTTTAACCGAAATTTCGGTTCGGTATTTGCGGTTTTTGAACAAATTCAGTTTTCAAAAATGGTAACCGAAATTGGCATGAAAATTTAGGAAACCGAAGATTCGGTTAACCGACAATTCGGTTCGGTTTTTGGTTAAAACCGAATGAACCTACTCACTTGAACAAATAGTAGCCATCACCGAAGAAAGCAAATAGTGATTGATATATCAACACAAAAAGCATCAACTGCGCAAGAAATCGACAAATGAGCATCAATCGTGGAGGGATGCTATTTGGTAGGCTGCGGCACTCGTGGTACAGGTGCATCACTCGTGAGCGATTAAAAGGGGTAGCTAAGACTTCGAGCGACGTGTTCTATTATGCAAGCTTCACGCTATGTTTAGAAAAAGCTAGTACATCAAAGACCAAAGTCATACATTGAATGAACAATTTTTGGAACATCAAACGCAATTGGGCTTCTATGGAATGATCGGTTTATGCACAAATTGATGGTAGGTTACTCAATTCGGTCTATTCGGTCTTGTTCGGTTGGTGGGGCTAAAAACCGAATTCTACCAAATTTAATTCGGTTAGTACAAATGGAAACCGAAAAAATAGCGGCTAATGAAAAAAACCGAGATTTCGGTTAGTTCGGTTTCGGCTTCGGTTCGGTTTTCGGTTTCACGGTTTTTATGCCCACCCTGACCTCTAGTGAACTGTGGACCCCGGTCCATTCTTTTACATCGAATACAATCTACTGTAATACTTGTTCTACTGTTTTCTGCAAACAATCATCATCCACACTATACATCTAATCCTTTGTTACATCAAGCCGGTGAGATTGACAACCTCACTGTTACGTTGGGGCAAAGTACTTTGGTTGTGCTTTGTGCGGGTTCCACGTTGGCGCGGAATCCCGGTGTTGCGCCGCACTACATCCCGCCGCCATCAACCTTCGACGTGCTTCTTGGCTCCTCCTGGTTCGATAAACCTTGGTTTCTTTCTGAGGGAAAACTTGCTACTGTACGCATCACACCTTCCTCTTGGGGTTCCCAACGGACGTGTCGACTGCACGCATCACTCCCCCATGCAAATACCCAACGGAGAGCACCCTAATAGACCTCACTCTCCCCCTTTGGCACCAAGGCACCAAAAAGGGACATGAGCAACTACACGCCCCAAGGGTCGGCGTTCGCCCAGCTAGGAGGAAGCTCTGAGGAGGCGTCGGTGTGGACAGGGGAGAGAGGAGGTGATTGGATCTCAAGACCATCATCCGGGAGCGGAATGCCATGCTGAGATAGCCACTCAAGCTCTGGAGTAATGTTTTCCTCGGTACCGGGAGGAGAAACGTCCACGTGGAGTGCCCTCATGATGCTCTTCTGACGAACACGAGACTTCTTTGCCTCACAGTGATGCTAATACTGATGGTGGTTGATGGCTGCAGTGAGGCAAAAGATCTACTGCATGCGGCAGGCAAGCTTGGAGACCCAACTCGGTTGCTTCTCCACAACGGGAGGAGCATCTTCTATTGGAGCATTGTGAGACTTGATCCTGAGAGACTTCACATCATGGGCTGTGATAGTGAGAGGAATGGAGTGAATAAGAGGAGCCTCACGAGTAGACCTCCAAGTATCTTCAATAAGCTTCATGATGTAGGGGGCAAAGAGAGAAACCTTCTTCTCCATAACACATGACCACATCTCATTGTAGATGTAGTCCATCACATCGAGCTTCTCACCGGTGCGTTCCTTGACGAAAGAGTTGTACATTAGATCCACTTCATAGGTGTGAAGCTCATCAAGGTTGCCACCCTTGGGTCCAAAGCTTTCACGGTAGACGCGAAGCATGCTATCCCAAGTGGGAAGAAGATCCGCACTCTTGCCCGGAATACCCAATCCCTTGATGTAGAGAGGAGCCAACACATCCTTGGTAAGGGCAAAAGAGCTATCATGCGACCGCCAACCGTTGCTATTCACCCATGGAGAATGAGGATACCCAAGGGCCTCACCAAAGCTAGCCAAGTTGGCCTCAAGTTGTGTCTCATGTGTCATCCACCGGAAGGTCTTGGCTTCATCTTGAGCAAAGTGGACGGTGGCATAGAATTGTTGGATCAACCCAATGTCGAAGTCCTTGTTTAGCTCCATGATAGGATAGAGCCCAAATTCTTGGCACATAGCACAGGCTTCTCCAAAGTACTCCGAGGAATTTGCCATCTTGGCGGTGTCAGTAGAATGCTGAGTGACAATGCCCTTCTTGAAGGTGACATATATCTCATAGAAAATCTCCTCCTGTGACTTATTGTGGAAGCGCTTATCCGTGGCACGAGGATTCCTTGGAATGAGATACGGATTCTCCCGTAGCAGCTCCTTATACTCAAGATATGGCAAGTTCTTGACGGATACATGGGCCTTCCTGCCACGGCTTGCGGATGCCTTGACCTTACGTTGACGAGTCTGTGAGTTTGGATGGGAGAGTAATTTACCCATCACCTTCACCATGGCTCCTTGCCCTTTATATTGGAACCACCTGAGATATAAATAGGAATATGGAGGTAGATAGATAAGTGCACACGGAGAAAGGAGACCAGAAACAGAGTCTGGAAAGGAAATAGATTCCAGAACTAGAAAATTCGCCAGACCAGAACTTCCGGGAGGAACCGGAGGAAGTACCGCCCGAGCGGTAGTACCGGTGGTTCGGCTGCACGATGGCAGCACAGTTTCGCCCCGGAATCACGGCAATGGCGAGAGTTTCCACCCCAAAAATTCGTTTCTAGTCTAGATCTAGCAGAGGAAAGACATGAAGGTGATATCCAATAAAGCTTAGCCTAGCAAAGTGCCCTATTTTTTTATCTAGTGAGGTCAACCAACAACTAGAGAGGGAGAGAGCACAAACCGGGAGGAGCCATGGCAGAGGAGATGGAAGGGATGCAATCCCACGGAACAGATCCGGCGGAGGTCGCCGGAGTGGAGAGATCCGGCCGGATGGGTCACCGGCTCCGAGGAGGAAGAAGCACCACGAATAGATCTCAGATTGGGGGAAAATGAGGGAGACAAAACTGTCTCCCCATTCCCGACCCCATTAAGTGGAAAAAACGGTCCGGGCGGAAGTACCGCTCGCAGGGGGCGGTACATCCAGCCCGAGCGGATGAGACCCACCGACAGATTTGGACAGACGTGGACAGATCCTGACCCAAGATCGCGGGCTTGTTGGTTTGGATTAAGGCCGTTAGGCAAAAGAGCAAGGCCTACAAGAGCAAACATACAAGCAAATGTCATGATCTTGCTGTTCAGTGAACTAGTCTCGAAAGAAGAAGAAAATCCAGTCACAACTTAGAATAGTAAGATAAATCACTGCTCTGACTGGCTGAAATATAAAAGTGCATTTCGATAAGGAGGCTGGGAGTTGGGCAGTAGCAATACTGATGCCACACGCAGGGCTTCTGTCCAGTAATTATTTCCTGAAAGAAGAAGAATCCAGTAACTATCTTTTTTTGCGAATTAATCCAGTGGCGATGTCACATTCAGGTGTAATTTGTGGCTCTCACCTCGTCCACAATGTCTCCCTTGGTTTGAACACCTTGGGCTCGTCCTAAGTGAAACCGGGTTTGGATGACGGATAGGCTTGATCGGAGAGGATGGCAAAATTATGGGTTATGCAAGCTTTGCAATTAACAACATGAGACGGCCGCTTACCTACTACTTAAGTGCAACTTCTCACGTCGGGTTTGGTCCAATTTGAACACCATGCCAAGCCTAACTATTGATCCAACAAATTGGCATGGCATTCACACTGTGAAGATTTGGTGAACCGTGGTGATTCTTTTTTCAAGAACACGCAAGCTGCATGTCTTCTGTATTATAAGATAAAAGGTACAACTTGATACAAAACAAAGAATGGCGCCAATCCACACACGTCCCCTCAAGCCACACATACCGTGTACAACAGCTTACAACACACCTCCAAACAACCACACATTGAGAGCTTGCCTTGCCCGACTTCCAGCCGCAATGGCGAAGAGATGAGGCACAGAGCAACAAAGTTGCGCCACCACCAAACCTGGCAATGTCACTACAACAATCCCAAACCTAGCTGGCGCAGATCAACATACCGTCCACCTCATAGTGCCAAGAAGAAATCGGCCAGTCGGCAGAATCCGACTAACTTGGAGAAAGGTGCAGTCTAGGAAACTCCGGCAAGGTGTACATTGCGCCCTTGAGACTCACGCTCTAGGTAGCAGCTCTAACTGCCCTTCGGGACACCACGAGCAACCCAGGCGGCGCCTCCAAGGAGGAAATGACACCATGGTGCCGCCGTCACCCGATTCAGAGCCGGATCTAGGGTTCCCCCGGCGCTCGTGGCGGGTAGCGCAATTGCAGCCATAACAACGCCCCCAAGGAGGGAACGGCGCCCGCAGGCGTCACCGTCGTCAGCAAAATGCGGAGCATTCGCCCTGGCCCAATCACCGCCAACCCCAAGGTCTAACGAAGGGGGTAGAACTTGAGCTACCACCGCGAGACACCAGCCATACCTCGTCGTGGGCGAGCAGGAGGTTGTTGACCGCCACCCCACCGGTGGCCTAGACGGCGTAGATCCAGGCCGCCTCCACCAGCTTCGCCGCAGCCTTGCCGGCCACCGGCTAACACCGCGGCCATGTCGGCAGCTCCACCACGGTGCTCAGCCACCCCGCGGGTCGACGCCAACACCACCGTACATGGTGGCACGCATCCAGCGCCTCCGGCCTGCAAAAGCCCATCAGCCCGCTCTTGGGCCCGATGGCTCTGCCGCCGCGAGCGCGGCCTGGGAGCGCCCCCTGCACCTCCGCCGGCGTCGAGCAGACAGTCGCACACCACGCATCGCAATTGACCGCCGCTCCACTCCGCATCGACCCGAGTCCGCTGACTCGGCTTCCCCTTCCCCGACCGCTAGCACCCCCACGAGCCGGTCACCACCACTCGAGCACGGACAGGTCCTGGCGACCTTTGGCGCCAGGGCGCCGCCACGGTGGAGGCCGGCGGCGGCAACGGCAAGGACGACATGGGACTGAACCTCGATGCGGGGTGTTTTTTTCCGCCCCTAGCGTCGCCTAGGGGAGCGGTGTTAGGGGTTCGCTCCTTCTGTTACCTCAATCGAGGTGATTCACATGAGAGGAGAGACAAGGAAGGCCATAGCTTCGCTCACAATGCTTGTCTCTTGGAAATTTTGGACGCGGAGAAACCCTCAAGTTTTTCGGGACAAGTCTGTGACCGTTGACATGCTAGTTTCGAGCATAAAAGAAGAGACGGCTTTGTGGTGCCTTGCCGGCGAAAATGCTTTAAGTAATGCAATGCCGCGAGAGTAGTCTTCTAATGTTTCTAATGTTTGGTCTTGGTTTTCGCTAGGATGGGGCTTGTAAAACTTTTAAAATCTTCTTCTCATTTAATAAAAATGGTAAATCTTTCGTCTGTTTCGAAAAAGAAACATGCAGATGAATGCGGGCTTGGTATTGGTCTATAGAAGATAGACTATCGCCGCAAACAGGCCCAGGTGTCGACCAATACGAATGAAATCTTCCCTCGAGAATTGCAGCGACGATCTTTTCCATTCGAAATCGCCAACAATCCCACGTGGACCGGTGCAGCGGTGGCAGTGACTAGGCCATTCTGAGGATCCGTTTGAGTGCAGTGGGTTCGGCCACTAGTCTGAGGAGCACTGTCCCCTTGCCTGTCCCTGCGGCCTGTCGACTTGCAAAGCTCACTAATTTTTGTCCTTTGTCAGATCGCACGATCCCTTTCTTCCGCTTCATCATTCGACATGGCCTTTCCAGTGACAGCGATGTGATGCTTAACGGAAATGGAGCGTGCCACCTCAGTCCTTCGTGTCATCATGTGTATGTGCTTCCCCACTGTAATTTCCTTTCGGCAGTTGATGATCTTTCATCTTGTGTTCAAACCAGTCCAAAGGAGAAGAAAATTGAATAACCATGGAGTCGATATGAGTGACTGAAAATATTCTTTCAGAAAGAGTAGTAGAATACCCACACGCATCTTTTTTTTATCTAAGTATTACTCTTCTCCAAGTTTTTTGTTGCAATTGTTTGAATCAAAAAGAACTTAACAGATAAGTGCATGTGAACAACAAAAAAATAGTGAGAATCTTTATTGTAGCCTCATGATCCATTTGACAAGTGCACTTTACTACTGTAAAACGAACCGTCCACAAATTTGTAACTCAATTTTAGAATTTCAAAGTGTGAAGTGCTGAAATCCCGATCCTTAGTCACTCGTATACCCAAACACCTACCCTGTTGGGAGTTAGTTTCGACTACCGAACAAATAACGAACATGAGCCTAACGAAAAAAAGGAAGCCAATATATCAGTCTTAGCCACTATCAAGCCTGAACTGTCAAAGCTAACCTAAACATGTCTACATATGGATCGTTATATATCAAGCTTCAAACTTCAATTTTTCTACATGGCCACCCAGGACAAATCGTTTTCATATGGCTACCATCTTATCAATGCCACAAAGGCGAAAATATCACTCTTCTCTTGATCAACCTCGATCATGTATCTTCAATTGATCTTCCACGGATATCATATGCTCGAGTGATCTATAGAGCCATCAACGTTGTTCATGAGCAAGTAACTTCATGTGCATGCAACGCTCTCCGTTGTAACTGAGTTGCACCCTTCATCGTGGTCCTCCTATTATTTTCATTCTACAAACATCCCCAAGATCAAGGAAAGTACACATATAGCAGATCTGCCCCACATAAGAAGAAAATAGTCTCCCATCGAAGCACACCCATATTACAAGGTTTCCAGCTTTCCCAACACAAGGCAACAATCCTGGAGAATTAGAATTAGATTCATGTGGGATACACATTACACATTAGAGGCATTGCGTAAAGCACATATGCCTAGTATAGGTGCCCATGAATCGGAAATCTGTTTCGGCTCATACCTCCAGATGATCATACTATCCAAACCGTCAAGTGCCCTCGGGATCTCTGCTGCTGGGATGTATTTTGTCAGGTATGCCATTGTACAAGGAATTTTGGACAGTGTTTGGTCCCACAGCTTCAGTCACGAACTTGTACCAGTCACACGTTAGTGCTATAATTGTACATGACGGCATCACAATTTCTTGTACCATGCACCAAATCATGTACCGGCACCCAACCCTATTAAATGACTCCCGTCCTCGCTTCCCCACACCCAATCTTCTTCTTTCTTGTAGCTCTTCCAAGATTTTCCCTAGGGCGAAACCCTACCCGGATAAGCTGGAATTGATTTCAAATTCAAAAAAAGGCACTGTACATCTAGTCCAGCAGCTTGGCTAACCACAACGATGTGGTAGAGATATACATCAGCAGCTGCAGTTTCTAAAGTTAGACAGTCCGGGACCTCCACAGAATTCAGTGTGCATCACTTTTTTGCGGGAAAAAAAGGCCCAACACATATTCTTGGTTTACAGTTTTAAACAACACAGTAAATACTTAAATGATCTTAGCAAATTGGGAAACAACATACATCTTGCAAAGTAAATAATGTCTACTGGAACATGTACAATAGTGATATTATTTTGATACCAGTACTGAGCTCCAGAAACTTATACAGTCACTAGGTGGACAACAATTGTTGACAGAACTGAAGTTACAAAATCATCACTGTAGCTTGATTCGTGCAAGTTGTCTTCCGATGTCCAGCAAACCCACAGTTTGTGCATTTTGGAACCTTCCAAGGCTGTTTCGGAGCATCGCCGGGCCGCGGACATGTCGTTCTCTTGTGTCCATCACACCCGCATATTGTGTAGAAGCGTGTATCCGGTGGCCTCGTAGAACGCCTTGTCCCTGCTTGTTGTTGGTCTCCCAGCTCCACAAGTCTACATTGGTGCTCCAAGCCATCGAGCCTGTTTCCTGCTTTCTCCACATTGCCTGCCTTCTCAATTGGCAGCTCCACAAGATTACTGTCAAAGAGGCTGTAAAGTTCTCATATGCGCATCGACAGTGGCATTGCCCAGCCTGACAAGCTTCAAGTGCTTTCTTGTACAATGAAGAATGATGGTACATGAATGACCTGGTTGAGGCATGATCGTTCTGGTAAACCTGTAGGTGCTCCGGCAAAATATCCCTAGCATCTCTACTCCATCTCTTCGGTACGTGCCTTTTAGGTATTTCATCGATTCCTAGGTAGTCCATAACCTGAATACAAAAAACAGTACTTCAGTCCTATATGACACAAATTCAGCTCTTCCCTTTTAAGTTGCCACAATAATTCGGAGAAAGTACAATCCGCTAACATAGTCACTGACCTTAATAGCATGGCATCAAACAATCCCCATGTGCTAGGCAACATTCACACTCAAAGAATTCACCATCGTCCACCAACTTCACCTGAAAAACAACCCTGCTCCACTTCTCTCTTTTCTGTGGTTTACTATGTTTTGCCAAATATAGTTCCCTTTCTCAACCTCTTCAATCCGATATGATCCGGCCATGAACAAATTGTGGCCAAATTGTTCGAACATAGCACGAGTGTATACCTTGCTTGCATGCTCTTCTATTGAAGGATTAACATGCAGCACTGCCCTCGCCTTGTATAGCAAGATGGGGAATGATCGACCCAAAGATCATTGATATAAAGTGCACAAGGTTATCCACTTTTTCACCCCCTGGCATATTAGTACTGTACTTATTTATTTGCATTTCCTTGACCATCCACCCTATATGATCAACTACCAGGGACGAGTCCAGAGTCCAGACTATGTATTCTGCACTTATGAAGGTTCTACAAGGGCGAACACCTAAAATCTCCCATCACAAAGGTGACCACCAATATAATGAAAGGTATATTCTTTAGATTCCAAGCTTATCGCAATGACCTTAGATTCACCCTTTGGTCTCCAGAAGAACCTCAGCAAGACAAGGCACGATGTACTACACGAGGCCATGAAACTACACGAGAATCACCACTGCCAAATAATGCCCTCTGCCAAATAATGCCCTCTGGACTGTGCTCGCAGCTCGCTCCCAGCAAAAGTGGGTACAGGGGATTTTCACGGACGCCCAGCCATGAACACAATGCGGCCATTTTCCATCATCATACTCTCTAATGTTGGATTACATAATAAATTGCAGTGGCCAAGCAAGCTTTGTACAGTGTCTACATCAGATCATTCGGAATAGTTGGTTTATGACCAAAATTAGACTTACCTTTTGAATGTACTGGCACTTTGTATTTTTGGAGACTAAAGCTTATTCAAAAAAAAATCATGACAGCTCAGATGTAATTTTTTGCTTCGATGCTGCCATGGCCAGAGGTTTTAGGCCGCGAACGGATCATTGCCGGTTGTGACATTGGACGAGTGCTATACCTTACTGGTTTACCATGTCAAATTTCATTGCATAAAAACATTTTTATCATCTCAGGTCGGCCTGCTTGGACCTGCCACTGGCATTATTCTGAATCTGACACCAAACAACACCTGCCGGAACACCTGCTTGATTCAACAAAATCGAGCCTGGTTTTGATGGAGACCGTGTTACCACCAATGAAAATCACGGCCGATATGGAAGTGCAAAGAACAATGAGCAAATAAATCGAAGAAATCTCATACCTTTCTACTGGATATAGTGGAAAATGCATCCCAGATACATCACAGGTCGCGGCGGCGAGTCAGCACCTGGCAGAGCCGCTTTTCCGCTCCACCACAGCAGCCACGCCACTCTGTTCCTTCCGCCTCAATAAGTACTACATAGCGGTTGAGTCACCGAACTCGAACCTAGACAGGTCGAGAAGTTTCCTCAATCAAAATCACGATTCAGATTTCCTAATAACCTCTAGGAAAATCACACGAGATGTTAGTCGCAAGATCTGCTAACCTTTCTACCGGATTCGTAGGGAAATCCATGGCTCCAACCTCCAGTAGTAGGCGCCGACGTTGCTCCGCCGACGCGGTCGCCAAAATTTTGCCAGCTGCTCACTCGTTCTTAACACCTTACAGCCACTCTAAGTAGAAACTAAACGCAAGACGAAATCCTGGACCGGCAGTCCAGATTTTCTTCCAATTTCCTGCTCCACCGGCTCAAGAAAATCGTCGTTACCTCATGGACGGAGGAGCTCACCCACATCATTTATTGGTCTACGTACCGACGAACAGTGCGCCCCCTTTACTCGTATAGCTCATTTTCAAAGTGACGACCTCGCCCGACAAAACCTGACAGAACAGATCCCAACACAATACTGGACGGTCGAGATAATATGATCATCTGGTCATATGAGCCGAAACGCCGCGTCCCCCATGAATATACTCCCTCGGTAGCATAATATAAGATGTTATTACAACCAATGTATGAGTTAAATGGTTGTGATAATATGTTATTTTATAGAACGAAGGTTGTACGATGTAACAAATGCAAAATAATACAAATGTGAAACTGTCTCATATGCATGGCAAAACTACAAGACAACTCTCAACCACAACCAAACCCTTCGTCCTCCTTTGATTCGTAGGATTGGTATACGAATTGTGTAGGATTTAGATCCTATGGGATTTTTTCCTACACTAGTTGTTTGATTCATAGGAACTAATCCTACAAGAATCTTATAGTGCAAATTCTATAGGAAAAAAATATTATGTCATACCTCACGAAAAGTTCCTTTGGTACATCAAAGAGAACTTATATTCCTATAGGATTCAACTAGCCATCACATCTCAATCCTATGTTTTTATTATTCCTATGTTTTTCTATCCTATGAATCAAAGGAGCCTTCAAACGTCAAATAACCTTAGTTGCAATAGCATTGTCAAATCAACCACAACCAAACCTGTTTTACAAGGGGATTTTGGCTTTCGATGGATACTGAAGAAACATACTGATCTAAACCGAGGATAATTGTGTGTACATGGATCTTCAATAAATTTGCTTGATTAGCGGGCTTCCATTTTGTCACTTCTTGCACATGGCCCGGGCTATACATGCCAAAATATCACTCCCAAAGCATTGCATAGCCTCTCTAGTGGTGCATCGCTAACCACCAAATCTCAAATTCCAACTAGAATCAAATTTTTTGTAGTGTGCACATCTGATCCAAAATTATCTAAAAAAGGTGTGAACTTAATACAAATGGAGTCTTCTCCACGCCAGTCATCATGCTAAAAGTAATGCAGGCGTTCAGTATCCATTGCCATAACTTTGCCCTCCGAAATAATCGTTTGATTTTTATAAATTGAACCACACAAGGGAGTCACCTACTAGATGCCATATTGAATATCATATTTAGCATTCACAATGAATTGTCAGGTTCCAATTCATTCTCCAGATTTCCACCACCACTTACACATGTGGCTTTTATTGAACAACTTTTAAAAAAAACACCTACTCTGCCTTATGTTTTAGGTTTGCACGAAAATCACAAAAATGTGTTTGTCAATTGGCGTTGAAAAACTTTGATATATAATTTCATGAAATGTTATACGTGCATACTAGACATTTATGTAGTGGTATATTATATTTTTATTTTTGGAACCATCTCGAGATAGCTAGTTAAAAAATTAAAATCAGGATATCAAAAGCCCGAGCTCCATTTAGAGTTTCCGCTAACATCACGCAAAAACCAAAAGACTGAATTGCCAACCATTTTTTGCCAAGATGATGGGAAACTTATGGATGTGAAACATTTTGCATCATACCCGGGCTCCCATGTTAGTAAAAGAGCATCCCATTTGTTTTGCATTTCAACGAATTATTGCACGTGTTTTTTTTAGATGAATTATTGCACGTGTTAATACGATTGAACGGGGGTTGTTCATCGTTCGAGATAAAGCGAGGGCGGAGTGCAGTGGCGGATCTAGAATGTGATGAGAGAGTGGGATCAAATGATAAATCACTAGGCTAAATTGATGTCAACATAGAAAATATGATCCATTCTTTAGTATAATTAAGACCCATGCAGAAATTGATAGCATAGAATAAACAAAGAGCCAAAAATACGAAACATCGAGATACAAAGCAAAATTAACCCTCATCTATAAAATCATGCGCTAAAAATCAAGTAATTTGCATATCGTTATTTGCAAAGTAAGTGATACTATATGATATGTATCACTAAGTTGCAGATGGTGATGGCGATTAGGGTTCAAAAAAATTAAACGTATCAATAAATTATTGTAGTACAACTATTTCCTTACACATAAATGAGTGGAAATAGTTTTATGTCTTAATTTAAAGCTCTTTATTACGTTTGCATCATCTATATTTATGAATATCTCTAACTAGGTAAATTCATCAATTTATTACTTGAAATACTCAATTAGTTTTTACGGAGGACTCTATTAGCTTCTAGTTTGGTCACTCTAGCGATTGGGTAATGATTGGGCATGTGCTCCCGCATGTAGTGAAGCCTAGGTTTTTTTTTTCTGAAAAGGAGGTGAACCTCCGAACTCCACATCAAAATAATGCACACAACTTTTTTTTTTTAAAGTTGATGCAAGGTAAAGACCAAAATCATTAACATGTAGAGTACATAACGTAGACATTATGGAAACATCATACAACATGTGGATTTAACACATACGACTAAGTCGACTTCCGATGCAGCAACGCCTTTAAGAAGGTAAGCCTGTGCTTGTGCCACCATCGCCATGTCCGGTCATAGGTAGAACAATGCTTTTGACCGCGACCAACCATTGAAGGCTAGCATATTACTAGGATGACGACGTCTTCAACAAGATAACAGCGCAAATTCGTTGTTGATGAGCTCGACAAATAAAGGTGACGACAAGAGTTTTCACCACGGACATGAAACGGTGCTGAACTCACCATATTGATGATGTTCCAATAATCGTATCAATCAGTAATCCACGCCAGACCCACGTGGCGCTAGCAAAAGGGTGGAATGTCTTTACACACAAAATAGGTGAAAATTCACATGGTAGCTTGGTTGCGTACTTGCGTGACATCCTTCCTTCTCTGCAGCGAAACTAAATCTTCTGTCCATACCTAAATGCGCTAACATGTACACCCGGTAATTTTGCAGCAAAACTAGAGGGTGAACTTTAGCCTAACAAAGCATAACCAGCAATTTTTTCACTAGCGGCATGTTGAATCTGGTGCTTGCAGTCTTCGCTAGGGATTGCAGGATCTATTTATAACTATTATTACTTTGATAGCTCCTTATACAAGGGAAATGAACTTTGGCTCATAGGAGCATATGCTCCCATTATGTGAATCCACATTTTAAAGTGTCAAAAAAAATTAAACTAAATTTTTACATGTACATCTAGACATTTTATGTTGGTACACAAGTTTTCAAAAAAAACTAAAAATAATTGTGACTCCTGTAAAAAAGACAAGTTTTGATGCTATAACATGACTACGTACATGATATTTTTTTGTCTTTTTTGCACACGCCATATAAAATGTTGTTTCTCCATGAAAATTTGTGCACTAACATAGAATGTCAAGATGTACACCAACAAATTTATATCAGAATTTTTTAACATTTTTAAAATTATTTTTTAATTATTTTATATAATAAGAGCATTTGCTCCTATGAGCCAAATTGCCACCTCCCTTATACAACTGCTACTTTCTCCATCTCAGTTTACTAGTCTTCCACGTATCCTTAGGTCGCTAATTTAACCTATATAATTTAAATTATATAATGCAAAAATTATATCATTAGAAAATAGAAGATCTAAACTTTCTAATGATATAATTTGCTAACTTGATCAAATTTACGATCTAGAGGTATGCGCACACCTAATAAACTGTGAAAGATGGAGTACTAGTGATCTTTTGGGAGAAAAAAACTTCTTTAGTTAGAGCATCTCCAACAGACGCTGTAAAAGGCGCGCGCGGCAAAATACCTGCCAGTTTGGCGCGCGCGAGCGCCGCGCGAAGCTCCCAGCAGACGCGGGAAAAGGGCGCGCGCGGTAAAACTTTTGCCGCGCCCGCGCGTTTGCGCTATCCCACGCGGGAAAATTGCCGCGTGCGCTACCGCGCGCGCTATAAAGACGACACGCGCGAACGGGCCAACTGCCTCCCGCGTCTGAAACTTCCGCGTGTCGCTCCGCCTCTCCCCCACCGCTCTGCCTCCGCGCCACCGCTCTGCCTCCGCGCCGACAGTCCGCCTCCGTCTCCGGCGCCATGCCTCCGCGCCGCCGCTCCGCCTCCGGCTACCGCGGCGTCCGCGCGCGGCCGAGCGGCCGCTTCGACGCCGAGATTCGCTCCGGCGAGGAGCGGATCCGGCTCGGTATCTTCGACATCGCGCATGAGGCGGCGCGAGCCTACGACGCCGTCGCGTGGCGCCTCGGCCGCCCCTGTCGGCAGATGAATTTCGACGATGTTTGGACGCGAGAGCAGGCAGAGATGCTCGCGCCGCCTTTGCCGCTCATCACGACCGAGCAGTGGCGCCGCGCCCGCGACCTCGAGCAGCGCCTGCGCGTGGCGGAGCAGGATGAGCGCATGCGCCTCGAGTGGGCGCGCGCGTTCCCGGAGGACGTCACCGCCACGGAGGCCTTCTACGCGCGTGCTGAGGGGGACAAGGCGGCGATGGCGGCGAAGAAGAAGGCGAGTCGCGAGAAGCGCCGCGCCGAGTCCGCGGCGAGGACCGACGCGGCGGCGAGGAGGAAGGAGGAAAGGAAGAACGCCGCAGGGCCGTTGACCGTCGTCCTCTCGTCCTCCTCCGAGTTCCGAGACACGACGACGCCGACGCCGGTGTCGGACACGACACCGAGCAGTCTCCGACTTCGACCGGGAGTCCGACGACGGCGAGGAGTAGTTTATTTTAGTATTTTCGTTAAAATGTCGCATTGTATCGCACACTTTTAAAATATATTCGTATTTTCGATCATATTTACATAGTTTGTTTGATGAATTTTCAAAAAAAAAAAAACGGTCGGATTAGCAGTTTGTGACGCGCGCGCTGCAAAATAGCGCCTCTGGCGGAGGTGCGTTTTTCGCACACCAACGCGCGCTGCAAAATACAGCCTCCGTCGAGGGCAAATTCGCTATGTCGCGCGCGAGCGGTATACAGCGCGCCCAATCGCCGGTATAGCGCCCGAGATTTTACGGCGCCTGTTGGAGATGCTCTTAGGAAGGGAAAACGTGGATTGACTTCGAACGGCACAGGAAAATGCAAAAGGTGAAGAAAAAAGTGCGTCAGTCGAGACGAGACGGACCGGCTCGCACCCTACCACGGAGTCCATCACCGACCGAACACAACAAAGCCACATTACCCACCACACAGAACAAGGGAAAGACGCACCGGTGCGAAGGAGAAGAGCGCAGAAAGATCCGGAACGAGACGACCTTCGCATCGCCATCGGCCGGCGCATCCCCTCGCTCGCGGCGTCACCACCTTCCCCTCGTCCTCAGCTCCGCCGCCGGATCCACCTTTTCCCTCCCGAGTCCTGTAGCGAGCCCCTGTTCCATTCGTGGCGTGCCTGCCACACCCATCACGCGCGCTCAGCGGTGGTGGAGCACCTCCCCTACCACCAGCAATCTCCCCTAGATTCCCTCTCGCACCCGCACTCGCACTCCCTCCCATAAGAAAAAGGCGCTCCCCTTTCCGCCGCCCAAATCTGCCTTTCTCGTCCCCTCCAATCGCCGCTGCTCCCTCGTACCCACGCGCGCTTCGCTTTTTAACCCTGCTCCTTCTCCAGGCCATTGGGTTCGTGGCGTTGGCGAGCGCGGTCGCCAGGAGGGGAGGAGGGGCAGCGGCGGTAGCGGCGGCGACTGCTCGCGGGATGAGCTTCGGGGGCGCCAGCTCCGTCGCGGCAGGTATTTTTGTGCGCCTGCCTTGTCATTCGCTCGCTCGATTTGTTGGGGTTGGGATGAAATGAGATGAGGATGGATGCAGGTGCGAAGCGGCCGTTCGAGTACGGCCGGACGCATGTGGTCAGGCCCAAGGGCGCGCACAAGGCCACCATCGTCTGGCTCCACGGCCTCGGCGACAATGGAGCAAGGTAAACCCTTCTTCCCTTCCCCGCCCGCAGTTCCGCTTCTTGGGATTGATTGATGCATTTGTCGGACGATGGACAACCTGTCTGTTCATCTTGGATTCTTGACGAACCATAAGCATCGGATCTTGTGGACATTTCACTGGTCCTACTGTTTATAGCAGTTTGTCGAAATAAATTGCCTGCCTAATTATCGTTTGTAGTGATAATGCTGACCCCATGAATCATCTTATTGACCGAATAGATACTTTGCGTGGCATTTTTTATGAGCAAATGGATTAAAATCTGCTATACCGTTTTACTGTTTCAGTAAAGTGTTCGTTACATCTACTCGTTCGCGCATAAATCACGGCATTATTATTGGACAGAAACCTAACACATGTTCTATCATGATTTTAAGGAAACAATTAACAATGCGCTATATTGCAATGCTAAAATTTATTAAAAATCAACAGGCATAATGGATTTTATGTTATATTTGCAGCTGGTCTCAACTGCTGGAAACTCTTCCTCTTCCTAATGTAAGTTAGGATCTAGATTTCAACTTTCAAGTATGTATCCTGTTGGAAGTCCTTCTGAATCTCTGATTTGATACCGCTGCAGATAAAATGGATTTGCCCAACTGCACCTACGAGGCCCGTGGCAATTTTTGGTGGATTCCCATCTACTGCATGTAGGTTCTATAATATGTGAATTTCATGTTTATATCTTGGATATATAGTACTTACTCCTTTTGAAATAGCTATTTGTTTTGGTAGGTGTCTGCTGACATGGTCTTTTCTTTTTTTGGGATCACAGGGTTTGACGTTGCTGATCTTTCAGAAGATTCTCCTGATGATGTTGAGGGGCTGGATTCCTCAGCTGCACACGTTGCAAATTTGTTGTCTACCGAGCCCGCCGACAGTATGGTTCCGCGCCATTTTCTGTTTATTTACTTTCTTCATACACATTTTTATCAAGCACACACCAGATATGGAAATACATTCCTTGTTATTTATCTGTTCGCTGTTGTGTTGTGGGCGTGCAAAATATTTCTAGATGCTTGTAAAGCTCATGCATAGTCCCAACAAACAAGCTGATTTGATTTGGGGTCTTATTTATCGCTAATTTTTTTGACAATGTTACACTAACCATCACAGTCAAGCTTGGTGTTGGTGGCTTTAGTATGGGCGCTGCTACTGCGCTTTACTCCGGGACTTGTTTTGCTCATGGAAAATATGGAAATGGCAATCCGTATCCTGTGAACCTAAGTGTGGCTGTTGGTCTCAGTGGCTGGCTGCCATGTGCCAGGTTTGTGCTAGTATGTTTATGTCTGCAAGTTTCACTGAAACTGGTGCCTTGTGGCTGATCTACTTATGTGTGGTCACCTCAGGGCATTGAAGAACAAAATTGAGAGCTCACAGGAGGCTGCACAGAAGGCTTCATCATTACCTCTTCTGCTTTGTCATGGAAAAGGTGCATATCTGTTCCATATTTTTTTATAAACACCTTATTGGTAATGCTGACATTTAGCACACCGTATTTCTCCTTGCATTTAACAATCCATCCTTCTCTTGGAGCTGGTGACATGTGTACCGCAAACCAGAAATATTTATCTTAATTTTTACAAATATTTAGAACAGGTGTAGGTTTATAGCTATGCACCTGTATTATCTGCAGTTACTTGTTTGCAGTTGATATAACGCAACTGAATTATCAAGTATTTGGATAGTTCTTTTCAGCCTTTAATCTGGATTCAAATGTGAGTTGTCATCAAAAAGTTTTTTGCTCTATTTTTGTATTGCCTAAAGCTTGATATCGGCTGCCTCTTAGTAATGGAGTTAATACTATTTCCATGAGGCAGGCCTCACATGGTAAGTAAGTGAACAACTGTGCATAGTTCAAAATTTAAATGAAAAGATGTGAGTAATTTTATTAGGGAAATCAATGTCTGTGTCAAGTTTTCATGTGCGTCAGCCGAACACAAGTTCACAGAACAATAGATATTTCGATCAGGTGTTGATAGCGGTCCTGTGCTTTCATGCTGCATCAGGACTGCAGCACTTGTTTGTGTCTTATATTTCTGTTTAGTTATCCACAAGCCATCACCACCATAAGTGAATTGTGACTGTTTCGGTTTTATGCAGCTGATGATGTAGTACTCTACAAGCATGGTGAGAGATCTGCAGAAGCACTGAAGTCAACCGGGTTTGCAAATGTGGTATTCAAGTCGTACAACAGGTTTGATGCCTTCTCTACCCCCTTTAGTGTTGTGATTTCCTTATGCTATTGCTAACTGATCTCCTCTCCTTTTTGAAGACTCGGACACTATACGGTTCCAGAGGAGATGGACGAGGTTGGCAAATGGCTTACCACAAACTTGGAAATCGGCACTTCCTCGTCTTGATTGAACGAAGAAATGTCACGATAAGGGCTCGGTGTAGCAGCATCTAAATAATAAGTACCTGTGGTAGTGTGGTTGTGCCAAAATTAAGTGATAAATGGTTGGGTAGCCAACTTAGGCTTTGGGTATACGGTCATGTCGTAGCTTGGCGTTTCATATGCAGACACGCATCACTGAATCTTGTACTATTGAGATTTCCATAATTTGGTCTCTGTCCATCCAACGGCGGAGACAGTGTGATCAGTTTGGTTATGGTTTTTAATGATATGTTTCGTTCTTTCTTCCGAATTGATTGTTTGGCTTAAGTTAAGATGTTTCGACTTATGCACAAAACAAAAATACCACCGAGGTCTCTGGTAGTAAATCAGAACATCTTGCTTGATGACTATGTAATACCGACATATGTCATTTTTTTGACAGCAGTATACTTGCATATCCTCACGTACTGCAGGTAACACGTTTTGTTAAGGAACTCGCTGGTAGTTTGATTTTTTTGTACGGCAGGAACGGACTAGTATGATGTACTAGGAAATATGTCAGCTTTTGTCATTTCCAGGTTATGCCGGGTTTTGTCATTTCCAGGTTTTAAAAAGTTAAGAAATGCTGGGAACATAATTTTTTCATGCAAGAATATGTTGGCCGCTCTTTTTTTTCACACATTTTGAAGTTCAATTTCAAGCTCCATGACAGAAACATCAAACATTTAAGCTGCCATTTTTTGTCTTGTAAGACACAAACTATATACTTTATTTCAGTTTGGAACTTATACTGCATACACAAATTTTCAAGAACTTTATGTCATTATTTGTTTGAGAGCTTGGATACTGTCTATACCATACAAGTTCATACAAGCAACTTTCCATGATGTGTTAAGCAGTAAGTTCTGAATGAAGACAAGGCATGCCCACAAACCTTGAACTTATAATGATTCACTTGTGGTGCAAATAAGTCGGTAACATAAATAAGATTAACTGGCAAGATATACAGGAGCATATATCTAAGTATGTAAACAGCCTAATCATTTATTGTCACAACCTAAGTGAAGCCCAAAGTAGAATCCAACTGAGAACACATGACTAGAAATTACAACGTACACACAAAAAAACAGTTTTGAGAAGTTGCATTTATTTATCATGAAATAAAAACTTTCATGCTCTTGGAACCGACGGATATTCATCCTTGCTAATGCTGCTCAGAAACAACAGAGAGCTCCCATCTCCAAGCTAATGCTGACACTGTGGCTTGTTTCACGGGGTACTGTCTTGCTCGCCCTTTTGTGCATTGATATCACCGAGTAGATCCTTAAGTTCACCTTTCTGAAGAAAATCGAGAGAAGTCAGCCACTAAGTGAAAGATACCAGCTCAGGTGGATACACCTGGTGAATGAAATGGTGATGATTCACTTGATCAGCTCACTTGCCTGGTGCATGTTTAATATGATATCAGATCCGCCAACGAACTCTCCTTTGATAAATATTTGGGGAAATGTAGGCCAGTTACTGCACAGACAAACAATAGAATTAAGTAATAATATCACCAAATGATACATAATTCATAAGTGCTGGCATCTAAGCTAGCTAAACAGTGTTAGACTATCCATTTATCATTTCTGTGTATCATGATGCATATGGATGAAACTTAATAAAAGTGGACCTTTGAAAAATGGATACATGTTTCTGATGAATGCCTTTTAAGTAAAGCCTCAACCTAATAGAACTCATATTCTGCAGGTTTATCAGTTGTTGAAGCCAAATTTACCCCTTATTAAAACATACTCAACTTTCTTTAGCGTATCATCTCATACCCTTTTGCCATGACGCAGAATTTCAAATATATACCACACACATCTAGTTCCTTTTCCCTTTTTGAGACAGGTTTTTCCATCTAAAAGTAAAGCATTAGGGATGGACGAACCACTTACGTGTGAGCTTTGACACTCTCCTTGAGCTTCATATTACTCAGAATATCTCTAGCACTGATAGAGACACCTGCAATAAACGATATGGTTTAGGGATTTGAGAGATGCAAAATAACTGACAGCTGATGCCGAGATATAGTTTACCGTATTGCTGGAGGACCTTCACTGCTAGTGCACTGAATCCACACCTGGGAGCATCAGGATAACCCTTCATGTAGATCAAGACTGGATTTTCCTTGATATCCTGCCAAATAATTCACTGAGGTGGTTAATGAAAGGCAGAAGAACATGATACAACTTTAAGCTCTACAATTCTAGTTAGATATGCCTGTTTTGTTACTCCCTCCGTTCCTAAATATAAGTCTGGACTCCCAAAACGTCTTATATTTATGAACAGACTGATACATTTCAAGTGCTTGAATCAAAATGTTCTGAAAGCTCATGTATACACATGTATATACCTGAGCAACGATGTCATGCAAAGACACGCCAGAACCTTTGCTTGTAGGCTGGAAATCTTGATGTGTATCAGGATCAGCAGCTACTCGTGTTGTACTTGTGCCCTCATTCACGTTAGAATCACCACTGGGTGCTGATGAGTAGGGCATGAGCTGTTGGAAAGTTGGTCGTGTCACAGTCTGCAGTTCCAGAAAATAAGGTCATTATACGAACATGAGACCAACATCACTGTTCAGAGCAGAAATCATCTGAACTGTTTCACCAAAGTTTATAGTTCAACATTGGTTGGTTCTTCAAAAAATTGGAAGCAAAATAAAGCTTGATACTTCCATACTACACAAAAACTACAAATGCCCAATATAATTGAAGGTAATGAACAAGGAAAACCAATGAGAAAACCTCAACTGTGATAGAACTATAGCGTCGATAACATTCGTTGAAATAAAACAAATGACGAACTGAGCTCTCTACACATAAGGATTTATGAATGGACTGAATGATGCATGGGAGGTCACCGCCTTGTAAACCAGACATGATATTGTTGTAAAGTGGAGAACATGATGATTGGGAAAACTAAATCAAATAATCTCATCTTCATATGAAAATGAAGTCAAATTCACATAACTGTAGACAAGTGAATTGAAGAGCCTCCAGGCCCCAACGAACTTGACAACAATTGAGATTTCAGGTCTGGATCAGCGCTTAGACCAACCAATGAGCAAAAAAATTGTGGGAACCCTTGTAAAGTTGCCTAACACATCCCATTTATGTTAAATGCATTTGCGTATGGAGATCATTAAGGACTATATCATACATAACATTCACCGAAGCAAAATAATGGTGAGGTTACTGACACAGGTAAGCACAAATCGTCATGGCAAATGCCGAAATGAGACCAGCTCAGGACATTAGGATTTTCAGTAATACTAAATGGTGCACTAGTGGTCACCAGAATTTTCAACCCTAAACATTTCCAGTCTTCAATAACTAGGGGGCAACTAGCTAGAAGAATATAACATCGAATTCACAGACCTGTATAAGAGGATTTTAGAGCGTAACAACTACCAACGAACCTGACAGCAATTTGGGGGTTCTAGGGTTCGATTCGAGATCCGACTATACAGCGAAAAATTGGGGAAAAGCTCTGAGGAGTCGTACTAGGAAGTGATGAAGGTGCTGGCACTTACCGCCGTGCTGGACGCGCGGCACGATCGCACGAGCCCCCTGACGAGGGAAGTCGACATCAACCTCGCCATGTTTACCCTGCATCGGCGGGCAAAAACAGCAGACACCACGATTCAGCAACGGCGGCGGATCCAGATGATGGTGTGCAACGGGAAATTGGTGGGGTTGTAAGCAATCACTGGATGAAAGCAAAGCGCGTACCTCAAGATTGCGGACGGGGTCGAGACGGCGGGGGACGCGGTGTCGCGGCGAGGCGGCGGCGGCGGCGACGGCGGCTGTAGAGTAGGGCTGGCTTCACCGCTTGCGGCGTCGGGTTGGGTTGGGCCGAGTCCTGACTCGCGGGAGGAAAAGGAAGCGTTCCCTTGAGATAGAGTACTGTAGATTATTTCCGGAAACAGATTATTTTTAAATTAAATCGAATCAATAGGTAATAATATGCTGAGGCGGAAAAAAAAAAGCTGCGCTCGCTGCGAAGCGACTTGGATGCGTGGACGAGCAGTAGTCACACTAC
>NC_061513.1:260492887-260526423 GCF_022539505.1 Lolium rigidum | reverse complement strand
TTAGGCATAGATACATGTTTGGATAGCGGTCTATGTGCTTTAGTCGTAATGCCCAATTAAATCTCACTATACTCATCATATCATGTATGTGCATGGTCATGCCCTCTCTATTTGTCAATTGCCCAAGCTTGTAGGTGGGCATTCGGTCCTAACCGAAATTTCGGTTCGGTATTTGCGGTTTTTGAACAAATTCAGTTTTCAAAAATGGTAACCGAAATTGGCATGAAAATTTAGGAAACCGAAGATTCGGTTAACCGACAAGTTCGGTTCGGTTTTGGTTAAAACCGAATGAACCTACTCACTTGAACAAATAGTAGCCATCACCGAAGAAAGCAAATAGTGATTGATATATCAACACAAAAAGCATCAAGCTAGCAAGGAAATCGACAAATGAGCATCAATCGTGGAGGGATGCTATTTGGTAGGCTACGGCACTCGTGAGTACGAGGTGCATCACTCGTGAGCGATTAAAAGGGGTAGCTAAGACTTCGAGCGACGTGTTCTATTATGCAAGCTTCACGCTATGTTTAGAAAAAGCTAGTACATCAAAGACCAAAGTCATACATTGAATGAACAATTTTTGGAACATCAAACGCAATTGGGCTTCTATGGAATGATCGGTTTATGCACAAATTGATGGTAGGTTACTCAATTCGGTCTATTCGGTCTTGTTCGGTTGGTGGGGCTAAAAAGCCGAATTCTGCCAAATTTAATTCGGTTAGTACAAATGGAAACCGAAAAAATAGCGGCTAATGAAAAAACCGAGATTTCGGTTAGTTCGGTTTCGGCTCGGTTCGGTTTTCGGTTTCACGGTTTTTATGCCCACCCGACCTCTAGTGAGCTAGTGGACCCCGGTCCCATTCTTTTACATCGAATACAATCTACTGTAATACTTGTTCTCACTGTTTTCGCAAACAATCATCATCCACACTATACATCTAATCCTTTGTTACATCAAGCGGTGAGATTGACAACCTCATTTGTTACGTTGGGGCAAAGTACTTTGGTTGTGCTTTGTGCGGGGTTCCACGTTGGCGCGGAATCCCTGGTGTTGCGCCGCACTACATCCCGCCGCCATCAACCTTCGACGTGCTTCTTGGCTCCTCCTGGTTCGATAAACCTTGGTTTCTTTCTGAGGGAAAACTTGCTACTGTACGCATCACACCTTCCTCTTGGGGTTCCCAACGGACGTGTCGACTGCACGCATCACTCCCCCATGCAAATACCCAACGGAGAGCACCTAATAGACCTCACTCTCCCCCTTTGGCACCAAGGCACCAAAAAGGGACATGAGCAACTACACGCCCCAAGGGTCGGCGTTCGCCCAGCTAGGAGGAAGCTCTGAGGAGGCGTCGGTGTGGACAGGGGAGAGAGGAGGTGATTGGATCTCAAGACCATCATCCGGGAGCGGAATGCCATCGCGAGATAGCCACTCAAGCTGCGGAGTAATGTTTTCCTCGGTACCGGGAGGAGAAACGTCCACGTGGAGTGCCCTCATGATGCTCTTCTGACGAACACGAGACTTCTTTGCCTCACAGTGATGCTAATACTGATGGTGGTTGATGGCTGCAGTGAGGCAAAAGATCTACTGCATGCGGCAGGCAAGCTTGGAGACCCAACTCGGTTGCTTCTCCACAACGGGAGGAGCATCTTCTATTGGAGCATTGTGAGACTTGATCCTGAGAGACTTCACATCATGGGCTGTGATAGTGAGAGGAATGGAGTGAATAAGAGGAGCCTCACGAGTAGACCTCCAAGTATCTTCAATAAGCTTCATGATGTAGGGGGCAAAGAGAGAAACCTTCTTCTCCATAACACATGACCACATCTCATTGTAGATGTAGTCCATCACATCGAGCTTCTCACCGGTGCGTTCCTTGACGAAAGAGTTGTACATTAGATCCACTTCATAGGTGTGAAGCTCATCAAGGTTGCCACCCTTGGGTCCAAAGCTTTCACGGTAGACGCGAAGCATGCTATCCCAAGTGGGAAGAAGATCCGCACTCTTGCCCGGAATACCCAATCCCTTGATGTAGAGAGGAGCCAACACATCCTTGGTAAGGGCAAAAGAGCTATCATGCGACCGCCAACCGTTGCTATTCACCCATGGAGAATGAGGATACCCAAGGGCCTCACCAAAGCTAGCCAAGTTGGCCTCAAGTTGTGTCTCATGTGTCATCCACCGGAAGGTCTTGGCTTCATCTTGAGCAAAGTGGACGGTGGCATAGAATTGTTGGATCAACCCAATGTCGAA
This sequence comes from Lolium rigidum, assembly GCF_022539505.1. NCBI lineage: Eukaryota > Viridiplantae > Streptophyta > Magnoliopsida > Poales > Poaceae > Lolium > Lolium rigidum. The sequence continues at coordinate 260,524,169 of NC_061513.1, read as the reverse complement.
GTCCTTGTTTAGCTCCATGATAGGATAGAGCCCAAATTCTTGGCACATAGCACAGGCTTCTCCAAAGTACTCCGAGGAATTTGCCATCTTGGCGGTGTCAGTAGAATCTTTGAGTGACAATGCCCTTCTTGAAGGTGACATATATCTCATAGAAAATCTCCTCCTGTGACTTATTGTGGAAGCGCTTATCCGTGGCACGAGGATTCCTTGGAATGAGATACGGATTCTCCCGTAGCAGCTCCTTATACTCAAGATATGGCAAGTTCTTGACGGATACATGGGCCTTCCTGCCACGGCTTGCGGATGCCTTGACCTTCTGTTGACGAGCTGTGAGTTTGGATGGGAGAGTAATTTACCCATCACCTTCACCATGGCTCCTTGCCCTTTATATTGGAACCACCTGAGATATAAATAGGAATATGGAGGTAGATAGATAAGTGCACACGGAGAAAGGAGACCGAAACGAGTACGGAAAGGAAATAGATTCCGAGAACTAGAAAATTCGCCAGACCAGAACTTCCGGGAGGAACCGGAGGAAGTACCGCCCGAGCGGTAGTACCGGTGGTTCGGCTGCACGATGGCAGCACAGTTTCGCCCCGGAATCACGGCAATGGCGAGAGTTTCCACCCCAAAAATTCGTTTCTAGTCTAGATCTAGCAGAGGAAAGACATGAAGGTGATATCCAATAAAGCTTAGCCTAGCAAAGTGCCCTATTTTTTTATCTAGTGAGGTCAACCAACAACTAGAGAGGGAGAGAGCACAAACCGGGAGGAGCCATGGCAGAGGAGATGGAAGGGATGCAATCCCACGGAACAGATCCGGCGGAGGTCGCCGGAGTGGAGAGATCCGGCCGGATGGGTCACCGGCTCCGAGGAGGAAGAAGCACCACGAATAGATCTCAGATTGGGGGAAAATGAGGAGACAAAACTGTCTCCCCATTCCCGACCCCATTAAGTGGAAAAAACGGTCCGGGCGGAAGTACCGCTCGCAGGGGGCGGTACATCCAGCCCGAGCGGATGAGACCCACCGACAGATTTGGACAGACGTGGACAGATCCTGACCCAAGATCGCGAGGCTTGTTGGTTTGGATTAAGGCCGTTAGGCAAAAGAGCAAGGCCTACAAGAGCAAACATACAAGCAAATGTCATGATCTTGCTGTTCAGTGAACTAGTCTCGAAAGAAGAAGAAAATCCAGTCACAACTTAGAATAGTAAGATAAATCACTGCTCTGACTGGCTGAAATATAAAAGTGCATTTCGATAAGGAGGCTGGGAGTTGGGCAGTAGCAATACTGATGCCACACGCAGGGCTTCTGTCCAGTAATTATTTCCTGAAAGAAGAAGAATCCAGTAACTATCTTTTTTGCGAATTAATCCAGTGGCGATGTCACATTCAGGTGTAATTTGTGGCTCTCACCTCGTCCACAATGTCTCCCTTGGTTTGAACACCTTGGGCTCGTCCTAAGTGAAACCGGGTTTGGATGACGGATAGGCTTGATCGGAGAGGATGGCAAAATTATGGGTTATGCAAGCTTTGCAATTAACAACATGAGACGGCCGCTTACCTACTACTTAAGTGCAACTTCTCACGTCGGGTTTGGTCCAATTTGAACACCATGCCAAGCCTAACTATTGATCCAACAAATTGGCATGGCATTCACACTGTGAAGATTTGGTGAACCGTGGTGATTCTTTTTTCAAGAACACGCAAGCTGCATGTCTTCTGTATTATAAGATAAAAGGTACAACTTGATACAAAACAAAGAATGGCGCCAATCCACACACGTCCCCTCAAGCCACACATACCGTGTACAACAGCTTACACACACACCTCCAAACAACCACACATTGAGAGCTTGCCTTGCCCGACTTCCAGCCGCAATGGCGAAGAGATGAGGCACAGAGCAACAAAGTTGCGCCACCACCAAACCTGGCAATGTCACTACAACAATCCCAAACCTAGCTGGCGCAGATCAACATACCGTCCACCTCATAGTGCCAAGAAGAAATCGGCCGGTCGGCGGAATCCGACTAACTTGGAGAAAGGTGCGAGTCTAGGAAACTCCGGCAAGGTGTACATTGCGCCCTTGAGACTCACGCTCTAGGTAGCAGCTCTAAGCGCCCTTCGGGACACCACGAGCAACCCGGGCGGCGCCTCCAGGGAGGAAATGACACCATGGTGCCGCCGTCACCCGATTCGAGCCGGATCTAGGGTTCCCCCGGCGCTCGTGGCGGGTAGCGCAATTGCAGCCATAACAACGCCCCCAAGGAGGGAACGGCGCCCGCAGGCGTCACCGTCGTCAGCAAAATGCGGAGCATTCGCCCTGGCCCAATCACCGCCAACCCCAAGGTCTAACGAAGGGGGTAGAACTTGAGCTACCACCGCGAGACACCAGCCATACCTCGTCGTGGGCGAGCAGGAGGTTGTTGACCGCCACCCCACCGGTGGCCTAGACGGCGTAGATCCAGGCCGCCTCCACCAGCTTCGCCGCAGCCTTGCCGGCCACCGGCTAACACCGCGGCCATGTCGGCAGCTCCACCACGGTGCTCAGCCACCCCGCGGGTCGACGCCAACACCACCGTACATGGTGGCACGCATCCAGCGCCTCCGGCCTGCAAAAGCCCATCAGCCCGCTCTTGGGCCCGATGGCTCGCCGCCGCGGCGCGGCCACGGAGCGCCCGCCGCACCTCCGCCGGCGTCGGCGAGACGGTCGCACACCACGCATCGCAATTGACCGCCGGCTCCACTCCGCATCGACCCGAGTCCGGCGACTCGGCTTCCCCTCCCCGACCGCTAGCACCCCCACGAGCCGGTCACCACCACTCGAGCACGGACGAGGTCCTCGGCGACCTTTGGCGCCCGGGCGCCGCCACGGTGGAGGCCGGCGGCGGCAGCGGCAAGGACGACATGGGACTGAACCTCGATGCGGGGTGTTTTCCGCCCCTAGCGTCGCCTAGGGGAGGCGGTGTTAGGGGTTCGCTCCTTCGTTACCTCAATCGAGGTGATTCACATGAGAGGAGAGACAAGGAAGGCCATAGCTTCGCTCACAATGCTTGTCTCTTGGAAATTTTGGACGCGGAGAAACCCTCAAGTTTTTCGGGACAAGTCTGTGACCGTTGACATGCTAGTTTCGAGCATAAAAGAAGAGACGGCTTTGTGGTGCCTTGCCGACGAAAATGCTTTAAGTAATGCAATGCCGCGAGAGTAGTCTTCTAATGTTTCTAATGTTTGGTCTTGGTTTTCGCTAGGATGGGGCTTGTAAAACTTTTAAAATCTTCTTCTCATTTAATAAAAATGGTAAATCTTTCGTCTGTTTCGAAAAAGAAACATGCAGATGAATGCGGGCTTGGTATTGGTCTATAGAAGATAGACTATCGCCGCAAACAGGCCCAGGTGTCGACCAATACGAATGAAATCTTCCCTCGAGAATTGCAGCGACGATCTTTTCCATTCGAAATCGCCAACAATCCCACGTGGACCGGTGCAGCGGTGGCAGTGACTAGGCCATTCTGAGGATCCGTTTGAGTGCAGTGGGTTCGGCCACTAGTCTGAGGAGCACTGTCCCCTTGCCTGTCCCTGCGGCCTGTCGACTTGCAAAGCTCACTAATTTTTGTCCTTTGTCAGATCGCACGATCCCTTTCTTCCGCTTCATCATTCGACATGGCCTTTCCAGTGACAGCGATGTGATGCTTAACGGAAATGGAGCGTGCCACCTCAGTCCTTCGTGTCATCATGTGTATGTGCTTCCCCACTGTAATTTCCTTTCGGCAGTTGATGATCTTTCATCTTGTGTTCAAACCAGTCCAAAGGAGAAGAAAATTGAATAACCATGGAGTCGATATGAGTGACTGAAAATATTCTTTCAGAAAGAGTAGTAGAATACCCACACGCATCTTTTTTTTATCTAAGTATTACTCTTCTCCAAGTTTTTTGTTGCAATTGTTTGAATCAAAAAGAACTTAACAGATAAGTGCATGTGAACAACAAAAAAATAGTGAGAATCTTTATTGTAGCCTCATGATCCATTTGACAAGTGCACTTTACTACTGTAAAACGAACCGTCCACAAATTTGTAACTCAATTTTAGAATTTCAAAGTGTGAAGTGCTGAAATCCCGATCCTTAGTCACTCGTATACCCAAACACCTACCCTGTTGGGAGTTAGTTTCGACTACCGAACAAATAACGAACATGAGCCTAACGAAAAAAAGGAAGCCAATATATCAGTCTTAGCCACTATCAAGCCTGAACTGTCAAAGCTAACCTAAACATGTCTACATATGGATCGTTATATATCAAGCTTCAAACTTCAATTTTTCTACATGGCCACCCAGGACAAATCGTTTTCATATGGCTACCATCTTATCAATGCCACAAAGGCGAAAATATCACTCTTCTCTTGATCAACCTCGATCATGTATCTTCAATTGATCTTCCACGGATATCATATGCTCGAGTGATCTATAGAGCCATCAACGTTGTTCATGAGCAAGTAACTTCATGTGCATGCAACGCTCTCCGTTGTAACTGAGTTGCACCCTTCATCGTGGTCCTCCTATTATTTTCATTCTACAAACATCCCCAAGATCAAGGAAAGTACACATATAGCAGATCTGCCCCACATAAGAAGAAAATAGTCTCCCATCGAAGCACACCCATATTACAAGGTTTCCAGCTTTCCCAACACAAGGCAACAATCCTGGAGAATTAGAATTAGATTCATGTGGGATACACATTACACATTAGAGGCATTGCGTAAAGCACATATGCCTAGTATAGGTGCCCATGAATCGGAAATCTGTTTCGGCTCATACCTCCAGATGATCATACTATCCAAACCGTCAAGTGCCCTCGGGATCTCTGCTGCTGGGATGTATTTTGTCAGGTATGCCATTGTACAAGGAATTTTGGACAGTGTTTGGTCCCACAGCTTCGATCACGAACTTGTACCGGTCACACGTTAGTGCTATAATTGTACATGACGGCATCACAATTTCTTGTACCATGCACCAAATCATGTACCGGCACCCAACCCTATTAAATGACTCCCGTCCTCGCTTCCCCACACCCAATCTTCTTCTTTCTTGTAGCTCTTCCAAGATTTTCCCTAGGGCGAAACCCTACCCGGATAGGCTGGAATTGATTTCAAATTCAAAAAAAGGCACTCGTACATCTAGTCCAGCAGCTTGGCTAACCACAACGATGTGGTAGAGATATACATCAGCGAGCTGCAGTTTCTAAAGTTAGACAGTCCGGGACCTCCACGAGAATTCGGTGTGCATCACTTTTTTGCGGGAAAAAAAGGCCCAACACATATTCTTGGTTTACAGTTTTAAACAACACAGTAAATACTTAAATGATCTTAGCAAATTGGGAAACAACATACATCTTGCAAAGTAAATAATGTCTCCTTGGAACATGTACAATAGTGATATTATTTTGATACCGATCTTGAGCTCCGGAAACTTATACGATCACTAGGTGGACAACAATTGTTGACAGAACTGAAGTTACAAAATCATCACTGTAGCTTGATTCGTGCAAGTTGTCTTCCGATGTCCAGCAAACCCACAGTTTGTGCATTTTGGAACCTTCCAAGGCTGTTTCGGAGCATCGCCAGGCCGCGGACATGTCGTTCTCTTGTGTCCATCACACCTGCATATTGTGTAGAAGCGTGTATCCGGTGGCCTCGTAGAACGCCTTGTCCCTGCTTGTTGTTGGTCTCCCAGCTCCACAAGTCTACATTGGTGCTCCAAGCCATCGAGCCTGTTTCCTGCTTTCTCCACATTGCCTGCCTTCTCAATTGGCAGCTCCACAAGATTCTTGTCAAAGAGGCTGTAAAGTTCTCATATGCGCATCGACAAGGTGGCATTGCCCAGCACGACAAGCTTCAAGTGCTTTCTTGTACAATGAAGAATGATGGTACATGAATGACCTGGTTGAGGCATGATCGTTCTGGTAAACCTGTAGGTGCTCCGGCAAAATATCCCTAGCATCTCTACTCCATCTCTTCGGTACGTGCCTTTTAGGTATTTCATCGATTCCTAGGTAGTCCATAACCTGAATACAAAAAACAGTACTTCAGTCCTATATGACACAAATTCAGCTCTTCCCTTTTAAGTTGCCACAATAATTCGGAGAAAGTACAATCCGCTAACATAGTCACTGACCTTAATAGCATGGCATCAAACAATCCCCATGTGCTAGGCAACATTCACACTCAAAGAATTCACCATCGTCCACCAACTTCACCTGAAAAACAACCCTGCTCCACTTCTCTCTTTTCTGTGGTTTACTATGTTTTGCCAAATATAGTTCCCTTTCTCAACCTCTTCAATCCGATATGATCCGGCCATGAACAAATTGTGGCCAAATTGTTCGAACATAGCACGAGTGTATACCTTGCTTGCATGCTCTTCTATTGAAGGATTAACATGCAGCACTGCCCTCGCCTTGTATAGCAAGATGGGGAATGATCGACCCAAAGATCATTGATATAAAGTGCACAAGGTTATCCACTTTTTCACCCCTGGCATATTAGTACTGTACTTATTTATTTGCATTTCCTTGACCATCCACCCTATATGATCAACTACCAGGGACGAGTCCAGAGTCCAGACTATGTATTCTGCACTTATGAAGGTTCTACAAGGGCGAACACCTAAAATCTCCCATCACAAAGGTGACCACCAATATAATGAAAGGTATATTCTTTAGATTCCAAGCTTATCGCAATGACCTTAGATTCACCCTTTGGTCTCCAGAAGAACCTCAGCAAGACAAGGCACGATGTACTACACGAGGCCATGAAACTACACGAGAATCACCACTTGCCAAATAATGCCCTCGCCAAATAATGCCCTCCGGACTGTGCTCGCAGCTCGCTCCCAGCAAAAGTGGGTACAGGGGATTTTCACGGACGCCCAGCCATGAACACAATGCGGCCATTTTCCATCATCATACTCTCTAATGTTGGATTACATAATAAATTGCAGTGGCCAAGCAAGCTTTGTACAGTGTCTACATCAGATCATTCGGAATAGTTGGTTTATGACCAAAATTAGACTTACCTTTTGAATGTACTGGCACTTTGTATTTTTGGAGACTAAAGCTTATTCAAAAAAAAATCATGACAGCTCAGATGTAATTTTTTGCTTCGATGCTGCCATGGCCAGAGGTTTTAGGCCGCGAACGGATCATTGCCGGTTGTGACATTGGACGAGTGCTATACCTTACTGGTTTACCATGTCAAATTTCATTGCATAAAAACATTTTTATCATCTCAGGTCGGCCTGCTTGGACCTGCCACTGGCATTATTCTGAATCTGACACCAAACAACACCTGCCGGAACACCTGCTTGATTCAACAAAATCGAGCCTGGTTTTGATGGAGACCGTGTTACCACCAATGAAAATCACGGCCGATATGGAAGTGCAAAGAACAATGAGCAAATAAATCGAAGAAATCTCATACCTTTCTACTGGATATAGTGGAAAATGCATCCCGGATACATCACGAGTCGCGGCGGCGAGTCAGCACACTGGCGGAGCCGCTTTTCCGCTCCACCACAGCAGCCACGCCACTCTGTTCCTTCCGCCTCAATAAGTACTACATAGCGGTTGAGTCACCGAACTCGAACCTAGACAGGTCGAGAAGTTTCCTCAATCAAAATCACGATTCAGATTTCCTAATAACCTCTAGGAAAATCACACGAGATGTTAGTCGCAAGATCTGCTAACCTTTCTACCGGATTCGTAGGGAAATCCATGGCTCCAACCTCCAGTAGTAGGCGCCGACGTTGCTCCGCCGACGCGGTCGCCAAAATTTTGCCAGCTGCTCACTCGTTCTTAACACCTTACAGCCACTCTAAGTAGAAACTAAACGCAAGACGAAATCCTGGACCGGCAGTCCAGATTTTCTTCCAATTTCCTGCTCCACCGGCTCAAGAAAATCGTCGTTACCTCATGGACGGAGGAGCTCACCCACATCATTTATTGGTCTACGTACCGACGAACAGTGCGCCCCCTTTACTCGTATAGCTCATTTTCAAAGTGACGACCTCGCCTGACAAAACCTGACAGAACAGATCCCAACACAATACTGGACGGTCGAGATAATATGATCATCTGGTCATATGAGCCGAAACGCCGCGTCCCCCATGAATATACTCCCTCGGTAGCATAATATAAGATGTTATTACAACCAATGTATGAGTTAAATGGTTGTGATAATATGTTATTTTATAGAACGAAGGTTGTACGATGTAACAAATGCAAAATAATACAAATGTGAAACTGTCTCATATGCATGGCAAAACTACAAGACAACTCTCAACCACAACCAAACCCTTCGTCCTCCTTTGATTCGTAGGATTGGTATACGAATTGTGTAGGATTTAGATCCTATGGGATTTTTTCCTACACTAGTTGTTTGATTCATAGGAACTAATCCTACAAGAATCTTATAGTGCAAATTCTATAGGAAAAAAATATTATGTCATACCTCACGAAAAGTTCCTTTGGTACATCAAAGAGAACTTATATTCCTATAGGATTCAACTAGCCATCACATCTCAATCCTATGTTTTTATTATTCCTATGTTTTTCTATCCTATGAATCAAAGGAGCCTTCAAACGTCAAATAACCTTAGTTGCAATAGCATTGTCAAATCAACCACAACCAAACCTGTTTTACAAGGGGATTTTGGCTTTCGATGGATACTGAAGAAACATACTGATCTAAACCGAGGATAATTGTGTGTACATGGATCTTCAATAAATTTGCTTGATTAGCGGGCTTCCATTTTGTCACTTCTTGCACATGGCCCGGGCTATACATGCCAAAATATCACTCCCAAAGCATTGCATAGCCTCTCTAGTGGTGCATCGCTAACCACCAAATCTCAAATTCCAACTAGAATCAAATTTTTTGTAGTGTGCACATCTGATCCAAAATTATCTAAAAAAGGTGTGAACTTAATACAAATGGAGTCTTCTCCACGCCAGTCATCATGCTAAAAGTAATGCAGGCGTTCAGTATCCATTGCCATAACTTTGCCCTCCGAAATAATCGTTTGATTTTTATAAATTGAACCACACAAGGGAGTCACCTACTAGATGCCATATTGAATATCATATTTAGCATTCACAATGAATTGTCAGGTTCCAATTCATTCTCCAGATTTCCACCACCACTTACACATGTGGCTTTTATTGAACAACTTTTAAAAAAAACACCTACTCTGCCTTATGTTTTAGGTTTGCACGAAAATCACAAAAATGTGTTTGTCAATTGGCGTTGAAAAACTTTGATATATAATTTCATGAAATGTTATACGTGCATACTAGACATTTATGTAGTGGTATATTATATTTTTATTTTTGGAACCATCTCGAGATAGCTAGTTAAAAAATTAAAATCAGGATATCAAAAGCCCGAGCTCCATTTAGAGTTTCCGCTAACATCACGCAAAAACCAAAAGACTGAATTGCCAACCATTTTTTGCCAAGATGATGGGAAACTTATGGATGTGAAACATTTTGCATCATACCCGGGCTCCCATGTTAGTAAAAGAGCATCCCATTTGTTTTGCATTTCAACGAATTATTGCACGTGTTTTTTTTAGATGAATTATTGCACGTGTTAATACGATTGAACGGGGGTTGTTCATCGTTCGAGATAAAGCGAGGGCGGAGTGCAGTGGCGGATCTAGAATGTGATGAGAGAGTGGGATCAAATGATAAATCACTAGGCTAAATTGATGTCAACATAGAAAATATGATCCATTCTTTAGTATAATTAAGACCCATGCAGAAATTGATAGCATAGAATAAACAAAGAGCCAAAAATACGAAACATCGAGATACAAAGCAAAATTAACCCTCATCTATAAAATCATGCGCTAAAAATCAAGTAATTTGCATATCGTTATTTGCAAAGTAAGTGATACTATATGATATGTATCACTAAGTTGCAGATGGTGATGGCGATTAGGGTTCAAAAAAATTAAACGTATCAATAAATTATTGTAGTACAACTATTTCCTTACACATAAATGAGTGGAAATAGTTTTATGTCTTAATTTAAAGCTCTTTATTACGTTTGCATCATCTATATTTATGAATATCTCTAACTAGGTAAATTCATCAATTTATTACTTGAAATACTCAATTAGTTTTTACGGAGGACTCTATTAGCTTCTAGTTTGGTCACTCTAGCGATTGGGTAATGATTGGGCATGTGCTCCCGCATGTAGTGAAGCCTAGGTTTTTTTTTTTCTGAAAAGGAGGTGAACCTCCGAACTCCACATCAAAATAATGCACACAACTTTTTTTTTTTAAAGTTGATGCAAGGTAAAGACCAAAATCATTAACATGTAGAGTACATAACGTAGACATTATGGAAACATCATACAACATGTGGATTTAACACATACGACTAAGTCGACTTCCGATGCAGCAACGCCTTTAAGAAGGTAAGCCTGTGCTTGTGCCACCATCGCCATGTCCGGTCATAGGTAGAACAATGCTTTTGACCGCGACCAACCATTGAAGGCTAGCATATTACTAGGATGACGACGTCTTCAACAAGATAACAGCGCAAATTCGTTGTTGATGAGCTCGACAAATAAAGGTGACGACAAGAGTTTTCACCACGGACATGAAACGGTGCTGAACTCACCATATTGATGATGTTCCAATAATCGTATCAATCAGTAATCCACGCCAGACCCACGTGGCGCTAGCAAAAGGGTGGAATGTCTTTACACACAAAATAGGTGAAAATTCACATGGTAGCTTGGTTGCGTACTTGCGTGACATCCTTCCTTCTCTGCAGCGAAACTAAATCTTCTGTCCATACCTAAATGCGCTAACATGTACACCCGGTAATTTTGCAGCAAAACTAGAGGGTGAACTTTAGCCTAACAAAGCATAACCAGCAATTTTTTCACTAGCGGCATGTTGAATCTGGTGCTTGCAGTCTTCGCTAGGGATTGCAGGATCTATTTATAACTATTATTACTTTGATAGCTCCTTATACAAGGGAAATGAACTTTGGCTCATAGGAGCATATGCTCCACATTATGTGAATCCACATTTTAAAGTGTCAAAAAAAATTAAACTAAATTTTTACATGTACATCTAGACATTTTATGTTGGTACACAAGTTTTCAAAAAAAACTAAAAATAATTGTGACTCCTGTAAAAAAGACAAGTTTTGATGCTATATACATGACTACGTACATGATATTTTTTTGTCTTTTTTGCACACGCATATATAAAATGTTGTTTCTCCATGAAAATTTGTGCACTAACATAGAATGTCAAGATGTACACCAACAAATTTATATCAGAATTTTTTAACATTTTTAAAATTATTTTTTAATTATTTTATATAATAAGAGCATTTGCTCTATGAGCCAAATTGCCACCTCCCTTATACAACTGCTACTTTCTCCATCTCAGTTTACTAGTCTTCCACGTATCCTTAGGTCGCTAATTTAACTCTATATAATTTAAATTATATAATGCAAAAATTATATCATTAGAAAATAGAAGATCTAAACTTTCTAATGATATAATTTGCTAACTTGATCAAATTTACGATCTAGAGGTATGCGCACACCTAATAAACTGTGAAAGATGGAGTACTAGTGATCTTTTGGGAGAAAAAAACTTCTTTAGTTAGAGCATCTCCAACAGACGCTGTAAAAGGCGCGCGCGGCAAAATACCTGCCAGTTTGGCGCGCGCGAGCGCTCGCGCGAAGCTCCAGCAGACGCGGGAAAAGGGCGCGCGCGGTAAAAATTTTGCCGCGCCCGCGCGTTTGCGCTATCCCACGCGGGAAAATTGCCGCGTGCGCTACCGCGCGCGCTATAAAGACGACACGCGCGAACGGGCCAAGCGCCTCCCGCGTCGAAACTTCCGCGTGTCGCTCGCCTCTCCCCCCGCGCTCGCCTCCGCGCCACGCGCTCGCCTCCGCGCGCCGACGGTCCGCCTCCGTCTCGGCGCCATGCCTCCGCGCCGCCGGCTCCGCCTCCGGCTACCGCGGCGTCCGCGCGCGGCGGCGGGCCGCTTCGACGCCGAGATTCGCTCCGGCGAGGAGCGGATCCGGCCTCGGTATCTTCGACATCGCGCACGAGGCGGCGCGAGCCTACGACGCCGTCGCGTGGCGCCTCGGCCGCCCTGGCCGGCGGATGACTCTCGACGATGTTTGGACGCGAGAGCGAGCGAGATGCTCGCGCCGCCTTTGCCGCTCATCACGACCGGCGGTGGCGCCGCGCCGCGACCTCGAGCAGCGCCGCGCGTGGCGGAGCGGGATGAGCGCATGCGCCTCGAGTGGGCGCGCGCGTTCCGGAGGACGTCACCGCCACGAGAGGCCTTCTACGCGCGCGAAGGAGGGGACAAGGCGGCGATGGCGGCGAAGAAGGCGAGTCGCGAGAAGCGCCGCGCCGAGTCCGCGGCGAGGACCGACGCGGCGGCGAGGAGGAAGGAGGAAAGGAAGAACGCCGCAGGGCCGTTGACCGTCGTCCTCTCGTCCTCCTCCGAGTTCCAGTACACGACGACGTCGACGCCGGTGTCGGACACGACACCGAGCGGCTCGACTTCGGCCGGGAGTCCGACGACGGCGAGAGTAGTTTATTTTAGTATTTTCGTTAAAATGTCGCATTGTATCGCACACTTTTAAAATATATTCGTATTTTCGATCATATTTACATAGTTTGTTTGATGAATTTTCAAAAAAAAAACGGTCGGATTAGCGGTTTGTGACGCGCGCTGCAAAATAGCGCCTCTGCGGCGGAGTGCGTTTTTCGCACACCAACGCTGCGCTGCAAAATACAGCCTCCGTCGAGGGCAAATTCGCTATGTCGCGCGCGAGCGGTATACATGCGCCTGATCGCCGGTATAAGCGCCGAGGATTTTACGGCGCCTGTTGGAGATGCTCTTAGGAAGGGAAAACGTGGATTGACTTCGAACGGCACAGGAAAATGCAAAAGGTGAAGAAAAAAGTGCGTCAGTCGAGACGAGACGGACCGGCTCGCACCCTACCACGGAGTCCATCACCGACCGAACACAACAAAGCCACATTACCCACCACACAGAACAAGGGAAAGACGCACCGGTGCGAAGGAGAAGAGCGCAGAAAGATCCGGAACGAGACGACCTTCGCATCGCCATCGGCCGGCGCATCCCCTCGCTCGCGGCGTCACCACCTTCCCCTCGTCCTCAGCTCCGCCGCCGGATCCACCTTTTCCCTCCCGAGTCCTGTAGCGAGCCCCTGTTCCATTCGTGGCGTGCCTGCCACACCCATCACGCGCGCTCAGCGGTGGTGGAGCACCTCCCCTACCACCAGCAATCTCCCCTAGATTCCCTCTCGCACCCGCACTCGCACTCCCTCCCATAAGAAAAAGGCGCTCCCCTTTCCGCCGCCCAAATCTGCCTTTCTCGTCCCCTCCAATCGCCGCTGCTCCCTCGTACCCACGCGCGCTTCGCTTTTTAACCCTGCTCCTTCTCCAGGCCATTGGGTTCGTGGCGTTGGCGAGCGCGGTCGCCAGGAGGGGAGGAGGGGCAGCGGCGGTAGCGGCGGCGACTGCTCGCGGGATGAGCTTCGGGGGCGCCAGCTCCGTCGCGGCAGGTATTTTTGTGCGCCTGCCTTGTCATTCGCTCGCTCGATTTGTTGGGGTTGGGATGAAATGAGATGAGGATGGATGCAGGTGCGAAGCGGCCGTTCGAGTACGGCCGGACGCATGTGGTCAGGCCCAAGGGCGCGCACAAGGCCACCATCGTCTGGCTCCACGGCCTCGGCGACAATGGAGCAAGGTAAACCCTTCTTCCCTTCCCCGCCCGCAGTTCCGCTTCTTGGGATTGATTGATGCATTTGTCGGACGATGGACAACCTGTCTGTTCATCTTGGATTCTTGACGAACCATAAGCATCGGATCTTGTGGACATTTCACTGTCCTACTGTTTATAGCAGTTTGTCGAAATAAATTGCCTGCCTAATTATCGTTTGTAGTGATAATGCTGACCCCATGAATCATCTTATTGACCGAATAGATACTTTGCGTGGCATTTTTTATGAGCAAATGGATTAAAATCTGCTATACTGTTTTACTGTTTCAGACGGCATAACCGCCGTGTAAATTGTTCGTTACATCTACTCATTTGCGCATAAATCACTGCATTATTATTGGCCAGAAACCTAACACGCGTTCTATCATGATTTTAAGGAAACAATGCGCTATACTGCTATGCTAAATTTTATTTAAAAACCAACAGGCATAATGGATTTTATGTTATGTTTGCAGCTGGTCTCAACTGCTGGAAACTCTTCCCCTTCCTAATGTAAGTTATGACCTGGCTTTCCACTTTCAAGTATGTATCCTGTTGGAAGTCCTTCTGATTCTCTGATCTGCTACCGCTGCAGATAAAATGGATTTGCCCAACTGCACCTACGAGGCCCGTGGCAATTTTTGGTGGATTCCCATCTACTGCATGTAGGTTCTATAATATGTGAATTTCATGTTTATATCTTGGATATATAGTACTTACTCCTTTTGAAATAGCTATTTGTTTTGGTAGGTGTCTGCTGACATGGTCTTTTCTTTTTTTGGGATCACAGGGTTTGACGTTGCTGATCTTTCAGAAGATTCTCCTGATGATGTTGAGGGGCTGGATTCCTCAGCTGCACACGTTGCAAATTTGTTGTCTACCGAGCCCGCCGACAGTATGGTTCCGCGCCATTTTCTGTTTATTTACTTTCTTCATACACATTTTTATCAAGCACACACCAGATATGGAAATACATTCCTTGTTATTTATCTGTTCGCTGTTGTGTTGTGGGCGTGCAAAATATTTCTAGATGCTTGTAAAGCTCATGCATAGTCCCAACAAACAAGCTGATTTGTTGGGGTCTTATTTATCGCTAATTTTTTTGACAATGTTACACTAACCATCACAGTCAAGCTTGGTGTTGGTGGCTTTAGTATGGGCGCTGCTACTGCGCTTTACTCCGGGACTTGTTTTGCTCATGGAAAATATGGAAATGGCAATCCGTATCCTGTGAACCTAAGTGTGGCTGTTGGTCTCAGTGGCTGGCTGCCATGTGCCAGGTTTGTGCTAGTATGTTTATGTCTGCAAGTTTCACTGAAACTGGTGCCTTGTGGCTGATCTACTTATGTGTGGTCACCTCAGGGCATTGAAGAACAAAATTGAGAGCTCACAGGAGGCTGCACAGAAGGCTTCATCATTACCTCTTCTGCTTTGTCATGGAAAAGGTGCATATCTGTTCCATATTTTTTTATAAACACCTTATTGGTAATGCTGACATTTAGCACACCGTATTTCTCCTTGCATTTAACAATCCATCCTTCTCTTGGAGCTGGTGACATGTGTACCGCAAACCAGAAATATTTATCTTAATTTTTACAAATATTTAGAACAGGTGTAGGTTTATAGCTATGCACCTGTATTATCTGCAGTTACTTGTTTGCAGTAGATATAATGCAACTGAATTATCAAGTATTTGGATAGTTCTTTTCACCCTTTAATCTGGATTCAAATGTTAGTTGTCATCAGAATTTTTTTTCTCTATTTTTGTATTGCCTAAAGCTTGATATCGTCTGCCTCTTAGTAACGGAATTAATACTATTTCGATGAGGCAGGCCTCACAAGGTAAGTAAGTGAACAGCTGTGCATAGCTTAAAATTTAAATGAAAAGATGTGAGTAATTTTATTAGGGAAATCAATGTCTGTCAAGTTTTCATGTGCGTCAGCCGAACACGAGTTCACAGAACAATAGATATTTCGATCAGGTGTTGATAGCGGTCCTCTGCTTTCATGCTGCATCACGACTGCAGCACTTGTTTGTGTCTTATATTTCTGTTTGGTTATCCACAAGCCATCACCACCATAAGTGAATTGTGACTGTTTCGGTTTTATGCAGCTGATGATGTAGTACTCTACAAGCATGGTGAGAGATCTGCAGAAGCACTGAAGTCAACCGGGTTTGCAAATGTGGTATTCAAGTCGTACAACAGGTTTGATGCCTTCTCTACCCCCTTTAGTGTTGTGATTTCCTTATGCTATTGCTAACTGATCTCCTCTCCTTTTTGAAGACTCGGACACTATACGGTTCCAGAGGAGATGGACGAGGTTGGCAAATGGCTTACCACAAACTTGGAAATCGGCACTTCCTCGTCTTGATTGAACGAAGAAATGTCACGATAAGGGCTCGGTGTAGCAGCATCTAAATAATAAGTACCTGTGGTAGTGTGGTTGTGCCAAAATTAAGTGATAAATGGTTGGGTAGCCAACTTAGGCTTTGGGTATACGGTCATGTCGTAGCTTGGCGTTTCATATGCAGACACGCATCACTGAATCTTGTACTATTGAGATTTCCATAATTTGGTCTCTGTCCATCCAACGGCGGAGACAGTGTGATCAGTTTGGTTATGGTTTTTAATGATATGTTTCGTTCTTTCTTCCGAATTGATTGTTTGGCTTAAGTTAAGATGTTTCGACTTATGCACAAAACAAAAATACCACCGAGGTCTCTGGTAGTAAATCAGAACATCTTGCTTGATGACTATGTAATACCGACATATGTCATTTTTTTGACAGCAGTATACTTGCATATCCTCACGTACTGCAGGTAACACGTTTTGTTAAGGAACTCGCTGGTAGTTTGATTTTTTTGTACGGCAGGAACGGACTAGTATGATGTACTAGGAAATATGTCAGCTTTTGTCATTTCCAGGTTATGTCAGGTTTTGTCATTTCCAGGTTTTAAAAAGTTAAGAAATCTGGGAACATAATTTTTTCATGTAGAAATATGTTGGCCGCTCATTCTTTTTCACACATTTCGAAGTTCATTTTCAAGCTCCATGACAGAAACATCAAACATTTAAGCTGCCATTTTTTTTCTTATAAGACACAAACCATATACTTTATTTCAGTTTGGAACTTATACTGCATACACAAATTTTCAAGAACTTTATGTCATTATTTGTTTGAGAGCTTGGATACTGTCTATACCATACAAGTTCATACAAGCAACTTTCCATGATGTGTTAAGCAGTAAGTTCTGAATGAAGACAAGGCATGCCCACAAACCTTGAACTTATAATGATTCACTTGTGGTGCAAATAAGTCGGTAACATAAATAAGATTAACTGGCAAGATATACAGGAGCATATATCTAAGTATGTAAACAGCCTAATCATTTATTGTCACAACCTAAGTGAAGCCCAAAGTAGAATCCAACTGAGAACACATGACTAGAAATTACAACGTACACACAAAAAAACAGTTTTGAGAAGTTGCATTTATTTATCATGAAATAAAAACTTTCATGCTCTTGGAACCGACGGATATTCATCCTTGCTAATGCTGCTCAGAAACAACAGAGAGCTCCCATCTCCAAGCTAATGCTGACACTGTGGCTTGTTTCACGGGGTACTGTCTTGCTCGCCCTTTTGTGCATTGATATCACCGAGTAGATCCTTAAGTTCACCTTTCTGAAGAAAATCGAGAGAAGTCAGCCACTAAGTGAAAGATACCAGCTCAGGTGGATACACCTGGTGAATGAAATGGTGATGATTCACTTGATCAGCTCACTTGCCTGGTGCATGTTTAATATGATATCAGATCCGCCAACGAACTCTCCTTTGATAAATATTTGGGGAAATGTAGGCCAGTTACTGCACAGACAAACAATAGAATTAAGTAATAATATCACCAAATGATACATAATTCATAAGTGCTGGCATCTAAGCTAGCTAAACAGTGTTAGACTATCCATTTATCATTTCTGTGTATCATGATGCATATGGATGAAACTGAATAAAAGTGGACCTTTGAAAAATGGATACATGTTTCTGATGAATGCCTTTTAAGTAAAGCCTCAACCTAATAAAACTCATATTCTGCAGGTTTATCAGTTGTTGAAGCCTAATTCACCCCTTATCAAAACATACTCTACTTTCTTTAGCATATCATCTCATACACTCTTGCCATGAGCCCATGATGCAGGATTTCAATATATACCACACACATCTAGTTCCTTTTCCCTTTCTGAGACGGGTTTTTTCCATCTAAAAGTAAAGCATTAGGGATGGACGAACCACTTACGTGTGAGCTTTGACACTCTCCTTGAGCTTCATATTACTCAGAATATCTCTAGCACTGATAGAGACACCTGCAATAAACGATATGGTTTAGGGATTTGAGAGATGCAAAATAACTGACAGCTGATGCCGAGATATAGTTTACCGTATTGCTGGAGGACCTTCACTGCTAGTGCACTGAATCCACACCTGGGAGCATCAGGATAACCCTTCATGTAGATCAAGACTGGATTTTCCTTGATATCCTGCCAAATAATTCACTGAGGCGGTTAATGAATGGCAGAAGAACATGATACGACTTTAAGCTCTACAATTCTAGTTACACATGCCTGTTTTTGTTACTCCATCCATTCCTAAATATAAGACTAAACTCCCAAGACTTCTTATATTTAGGATCAGACTGATACATTTCAAGTGCTTGAATCAAAATGTTCTGAAAGCTCATGTACACATGTATATACCTGAGCAACGATGTCATGCAAAGACACGCCAGAACCTTTGCTTGTAGGCTGGAAATCTTGATGTGTATCAGGATCAGCAGCTACTCGTGTTGTACTTGTGCCATCACTCACGTTAGAATCACCACTGGGTGCTGATGAGTAGGGCATGAGCTGTTGGAAAGTTGGTCGTGTCACAGTCTGCAGTTCCAGAAAATAAGGTCATTATACGAACATGAGACCAACATCACTGTTCAGAGCAGAAATCATCTGAACTGTTTCACCAAAGTTTATAGTTCAACATTGGTTGGTTCTTCAAAAAATTGGAAGCAAAATAAAGCTTGATACTTCCATACTACACAAAAACTACAAATGCCCAATATAATTGAAGGTAATGAACAAGGAAAACCAATGAGAAAACCTCAACTGTGATAGAACTATAGCGTCGATAACATTCGTTGAAATAAAACAAATGACGAACTGAGCTCTCTACACATAAGGATTTATGAATGGACTGAATGATGCATGGGAGGTCACCGCCTTGTAAACCAGACATGATATTGTTGTAAAGTGGAGAACATGATGATTGGGAAAACTAAATCAAATAATCTCATCTTCATATGAAAATGAAGTCAAATTCACATAACTGTAGACAAGTGAATTGAAGAGCCTCCAGGCCCCAACGAACTTGACAACAATTGAGATTTCAGGTCTGGATCAGCGCTTAGACCAACCAATGAGCAAAAAAATTGTGGGAACCCTTGTAAAGTTGCCTAACACATCCCATTTATGTTAAATGCATTTGCGTATGGAGATCATTAAGGACTATATCATACATAACATTCACCGAAGCAAAATAATGGTGAGGTTACTGACACAGGTAAGCACAAATCGTCATGGCAAATGCCGAAATGAGACCAGCTCAGGACATTAGGATTTTCAGATAATACTAAATGGTGCACTAGTGGTCACAGAATTTTCAACCCTAAACATTTCCAGTCTTCAATAAGGGGGGCAACTAGCTAGAAGAATATAACATCGAATTCACAGACCTGTATAAGAGGATTTTAGAGCGTAACAGCTACCAACGAACCTGACAGCAATTTGGGGGTTCTAGGGTTCGATTCGAGATCGGACCATACAGCAAAAAATTGGGGAAAAGTTCTGACTGAAGATTCGTACTGGGAAGTGATGAAGGTGCAGGCACTTACCGCGGTGCTGGACGCGCGGCACGATCGCACGAGCCCCCTGACGAGGGAAGTCGACACCAGCCTCGCCATGTTTACCCTGCATCGGCGGGCAAAAACAGCAGACACCACGATTCAGCAACGGCGGCGGATCTAGATGATGGTGTGCAACGGGAAATTGGTGGGGTTGTAAGCAATCACTGGATGAAAGCAAAGCGCGTACCTCAAGATTGCGGACGGGGTCGAGACGGCGGGGACGCGGTGTCGCGGCGAGGCGGCGGCGGCGGCGACGGCGGCTGTAGAGTAGGGCTGGCTTCACCGCTTGCGGCGTCGGGTTGGGTTGGGCCGAGTCCTGACTCGCGGGAGGAAAAGGAAGCGTTCCCTTGAGATAGAGTACTGTAGATTATTTCCGGAAACAGATTATTTTTAAATTAAATCGAATCAATAGGTAATAATATGCTGAGGCGGAAAAAAAAAAAGCTGCGCTCGCTGCAAGCGACTTGGATGCGTGGACGAGCAGTAGTCACACTACTAGTTCCTCCAATCCATATTATTTGATATTAAAATAAATGTATCTACAATTAAAATGTGTCTAGATAAATCTATATTAGCATCAAGTACGAGTAATATGAATCGAGGAAATACAACATTTCAGCACCACCACGGCACCACCATCATTTCATAATTTTACAGTTTTATTTCCAGAAGTAAAACGAAATAATATGTTCTTCGACAGGGTCAAATGTAGAGCTTCGTGATGCCAGATCATAAGTCAAAAAAAGGGTGGAAATTATCCTACGAACTAATTTTTTTTTGCAGTACCCAAACATTGGGCAGCAACTTACTTACGCTTTGCTTCTATAGAGTGTGAAAGATCAAGAATTTAGTTTCTTCAAGGCCATGGAGTTGTACAAAGGGAAGGCATTGATGTCGAACAGTAAGTTACAAAGGGAAGGCCTAAAAGTCAATCTAAAGATATGCTGTCATGCTTCTCTACAAAGAAAAACTATAATATCACAGACTGGGCAAGCACACTTCCTGTTACAAATAACTGTACATTGCACAAAAAGCGTCCTCTAAATTAATCTCACGAAACATTCAGGTGAAACCTTTCCTTCAATATATGCTCTAATAACTCCATAACGTTCATCCATGTTATCGTCTGCTTCTTCTTGTCCAGCATCTTCCTTCCTAAATATATCTGACTGATCGATGGTCAACACATCCAATGCAGGGGTATTTTCCACAATGTGCACAAGCAATTCAACTTGGCCAATGGATGCTTTAAATCCTGTGATAGACACGTCCTTTAGATACTTCTGTTCATGCTCAAATCTCCTTATAGTTTTTCTCTCCACATAGAAAAACCCAAAAAGACTGGTGAACTGCAAGTTGGAATAATCAATTAAATATACAAAATAGATGTAAAAATTGGCTCGTTTGTCAAATGTTGCTGCAATTTGACTAACCAAGCAAGTACACATGAAATTCACTGTAAAATAACTATTACACGCAGTACTCACTATTCAGTAGCCAGGCAACAAAATCTCAACGTGCTCTCAATTTTGACACTGGTGATGCTTGGCGATAAGAAGCATCACACTAGTATATGAAATGCATGAGACTAGTTACATGAGACTGCTGGGAACAATAAAGAGAAGCATGAGAGTACTTACATGCATCTCTAACTTTTCGATGAACGGAGTAGCTCCAAGAAATTTAACCAAAGATAGGCTGTCGATATCGTAGTGGAAAAGCAGCTTGAGTTGCAAATTCTTCAACTGAGAAAAACTGTGTGAATTTTCCAACACACATGGTAGCTGAAACATAAGAGGACCAGAGATCAATAAGACACAATGTGAGGAGACAACAGACTATAATTAGAAAGAGTGCTAAAAGCGCAAACCTTCCGTGGTCTGACATGAACTTTCATGGTCAGATTTTGCACATTTATGAGCACACTATTTAGTGCAGACACAGCATCCTCAATAGTTACTCCAATAAAATGTATATCTGCATTTTCTAGTCCCGTAGATTTATTGAGGTGAATAGGTACCGGCGGACCTTCGTACACAAAAGTTCTCAGTTCCACAGCATGAAACTCGATCCTCGTTAGCTCAGAAAACGCAATATTCAAGTATAGAAGATGGGAAAGTGGACTATCGACCTTTAGTTCACCACCAAGCTGATAGCATTGGCCAATACTCAACCACTCAAGATTACAACAACTGGACAACATATGATGAAGATCCTTTGAACTAACATGCACTCTGCTAAGACAGAGCTTTGCAAGGTTTGGGAAACCACTGAACTGTGCGGGTGGTTTGACAGACACGAAGCAAAGTTGAATATGCTGCAGACGAGATATGCTACTGTTGTCTAAAAGTTGGAAAGGGAATATGTACTGAGGACAGCTGAGAGCTTCCAACCCAGAAGGTTTTAAATCAAAAGCTAGAAACTTTGCATGCGATGATACAGCAAATCTAATCCAACTATTAAGATGGTCAACCAGCATGGTGTCAAATTCAAATTTGACACCAAGCTCTTCAACTACCCTTCCATGGCACTGTTGTAAGACTGTATTAACATTGTCAATAAACTTTTGTGTACTATGTTTTATTTTCTTATTATGCATGTTCTTGCCAAACATTGTAATGCCATCAAAACATAGTTTAGGACAAACTGTCCACAAACATCTCCATTTGCTTGACAGAACACCAGTCCTTATAACCTCATCGAGAGGCAGTTTTGATAAAATTGTGCGTAGCACATCCTGCAGTACAGGAAAAAAAAGGCATATGTGTTCAAAGGCTTAATTTTGCTCTTCAAGTAACTCAGAAAACAGAAGCTCAACTTACCTCAGGAAGATTTACAAACCAATCAACTGATATTTCATTTTTACAGATTGGTCTGCAGCAGAGGTAGTCTGATATAGCTTTGCATATTGAAAGGGTCAACAGTTGAAATTGAGCATCTGCTATTCTCTTCTCATAGATTGTCTTGTGCCTAATGAAGTACGACATAGTTCTACAAATCAGAATCCTCCACAGCTGAAATCGGTCGATCGCCACCCCCTTCTCATATACTATTAGCTTACGGCGTATGCATTCTGATATAGCTCTGCAAACCAGAAGACTCAGAAGCCGAAAATAATCATTTGTGGCCTCCTTGTAGATACGGCGGGCTTGTCCCGACAGAGCTCTGGAAACAAGAACGCTCCACAGTTCAAAATGGCTATCTGATACCCCCTTGTTGTAGACACAACGTGTGTGTTCCAATGTAGCTCTACAGAACAGAATACTCGACAGTCTAAACTGGTCATCTGCTGTTCTGGCTTGGTAGTTTTGTTTCGGATGGCGTGTAGTATTTGCAAGGATCTGGTTCAGAATATTCCCCATCCTGATGCCGCAGTGAGTCCTGCAGTTAATTTCAGATTCAGCAGTGGAAGTATACCGCGATGTGCCTTAACAAAAACATGGCTGGCCATTGCCAGCTCTACTGATTCAGTTGGAATAATAGTTCTTAGTATCGACTACACACGCGAGAACAGAATGGGAACAAATTATTTACGACTTGCTCAAGAAACGGGATGGGGAGAAGGAGATTACCAAGGAGACAAATCTCCCAGTCGAGGAGAAGATGTTGTAGCAGGTGCGGTCGGCGAGCCGGAGGTAAGAGCATCTCCAGCCGCGTCCCCTAAAGCGTCCCCAAAGGGATTTGGGGCGCGCCGGACAAAAAATGCGTTCCAGCCGCGTCCCCTAAAGCCCATTTTTGTCCGGCGCGGTCCGATACGGTGTCCGGCGCCCCGAGTCCGTCCCCGTCCCACAGGGGACGCACCGGGAACGCCGGACACAACGAAAAGCGAGGCGGGCTCCCACATGTCGGCGACTATTTGCAT
Organism: Lolium rigidum; assembly: GCF_022539505.1. NCBI lineage: Eukaryota > Viridiplantae > Streptophyta > Magnoliopsida > Poales > Poaceae > Lolium > Lolium rigidum. The sequence continues at coordinate 260,500,522 of NC_061513.1, read as the reverse complement.
AAACCGTTGGTTCGCGCCTCTTTTCTCGTTGCTCATTCCTTCCCGCGCCTCCCACCCCACCGCCGCCGCTGGATTTCCCGGCCGTTTGGGCGTCTGATCTAGAGTCGGCACCGTTGTCGCGGCTAGGGCTCCCGCCGGTCGTGCCGCCGCCGCCGCGTCGCCAGCGCGTCCCAGAATGCGCCGTCAAATCCGCCTCACCTCCGCGCACAGAAGGTGCTCGACGACTTGCCAGGTAGGCGCGATTGGCCGCTGTTTGTTGCGTCGTCTGCCTCGGCGCAATTTTAACCATTGATTTTGCTTTAGCCATGGACAGCGACGATGAGATGGTTGCCCTGCTGCTAGAGGACGAGCAAGCCTTCGACGACGACCTGCGGGAGCATTTGCTGATCATCGCGTCCCTCCGGGACATGCTTGACGCCGAGGCGGAGAAGAGGAAGAGGCCGCGCCGCGGAGGATCAAGGCCGGGAAGAAGGAAGTCGAAGCCCGAGCAGAGGATGGAGGGGCATGTCATGCTGCACAACGACTACTTCGCCGACGAGGCAACACATGCCGACAATTTTCGGCGCTGGTACAGGATGAGCAAGGGGCTGTTCATGAATATCCTCCACGGCGTTCGAGAGTTCGACCCCTACTTCAAGCTCAAGTTCGACGCTGTAGGCGTTGTCGGGTTCTCGTCGATTCAGAAGTGCACCGCCGCCATGAGGATGCTTGCATACGGAGCACCTGCCGATACACATGACGACTACCTTCGCATGAGTGAGTCTCACCGCCATTGAGTGCATGTACAAGTTTTGCCGAGGCTGTGGTGGGAAAGTTTTGCAAATACTATTTGAGAGGGCCAAGCGAGGAAGAGATCGCAAGGATCATGGCACAAAATGCTGCCGGAGGAATTTCCTGGAATGCTTGGAAGCATCGATTGCATGCACTCGGGTATGGAAGAACTGCCCGTTTGCTTGGCAAGGTATATACAAAGGCCGTCATGGATATTGCAGTGTGGTGCTTGAAGCTGTGGCAGATTATGACCCGTGGATTTGGCATTCTTTCTTTGGCATGGCGGGATCACACAATGACATCAACGTGTTGCAGCAGTCTCCGGTGTTCAGCAGACGGGCATGCTCCACCATGCAACTATGAGATCAATGACCACGAATATACCAAAGGCTATTATCTAGCCAATGGTATATATCCAAAATGGGCCACTTTTGTCAAAACAATCTCGAATCCATCAGGTCTGAAGAATTCTCACTTTGCTACGCGACAGGAGGCTTGCAGGAAGGATGTCGAGCGGGCATTTGGTGTGCTTCAAGCACAATTTGCCATTGTCCGGTACTCGCTCTAAGCTGGTCTCACGATCAAATGTGGGAGGTGATGCAGGCTTGTGTGATCATGCACAACATGATCATCGAGGATGACCGCAAGAATCATGCTAGGTCACATGTTGGTCCGTATGAGTGTGAAAGCCCTCTTGCGGAGGTTGATCATGAGTTGCCTGCAGATTTTGCTGATTTTCTCGCCATGCACGCAGAGATCCGTGATAGCAATGTGCATGAGCAACTTCAAGCTGATCTCGTTGAGCATTTGTGGAGGATCAAAGGAAATACCGTGGCACCTTGATGTAGCATCTACCCCTATTTATTATATTTGTTTACTTGTTTTATTGTTTGTTGTAATTTAATTTGAAAACAATCCTCGCAAACATTTTTATTCATATGCTATATTTGATAAATGGTTATGTGTTAAAAAGAAGTATTTTAAATGTTTGGGGGACGCGGCTGGGGAGCGACGTCCCCCAAAGGCGGCACGAACAAAACACGTCCCCAAACGCTCAATCCGGCGCGGTTTGGGGGACGCTTTGGGGGACGCGGCTGGAGATGCTCTAAGGCGCAGAATCAGTAAATGCAAACGAGACAGAGGAACATCGTTTGGATACGAACTCATATACCAAGTCCCTTCGGATTCAGAATGGCTCGACCGGTCCGCGGGCAGAGACGGCATCGGAACCCTCTTCTGCGGAGAAGAGGCTACTCGGCGAGCTCAACGGGAGTGAGGGCGGTTCGTCTCCGACGAGGGGAGCCGGACGGAGGGCGCCACGGTTCTCTCGATCTTGGGAGTCGCCGCGGCTGGCGCGTGAATCCTAGTTGGAGAGGACTCCAACCAGCTTGGAGGATGGAGGCAGAGGAGTAATTGAGGCTGTAGATTGTGGCGGTGGCGGCGGGGGGCGCGGACGAACGGCGCCGAGGAAGGCGGCTCCGGCGCGTGCTGTGTGGCCGGGAGAAGAGTTCAGTGCTACACAGCCTATTCGGGTGCTACTAGATTCCAGTGACATTTGGAGCGTTTGATTGAATTGGAGGGATATGATTCCAATAGGTTACAGCATCCCAGCCGCGTCCCCCAAAGCGTTTCCTAAACCGCGCTGGATCGAGCGTTTGGGGACGTGTTTTGTTCTTGCCACGTTTAGGAGACGTCGCTCCCCGGCCGCGTCCCCAAACGCCGCCTCCAAACAGAAATTTAAATAGTTTGCATTTAAAAGAGATCGTTCCCATCGAAGTCGACGCGATCAGAGTAGCCGCGATCAAAGTCCTAGGCGCGCGATCATATAACAGATCGACGTAAATTAGAAGAAGGGGTTGGGCGACAGCGACGCCGACGGTGCATCCTGAGTCGACGTAGGCCCATCGATCACGACGATCTCGTCGTGATCTGCCCGGTGTGCCTGCTCCGTCGTCGACGCTAAGGCAGAGGCCGATGCCGCGGACGCCGAGGCAGAGGCCGACGCAGGTGTACTAGCAGATGTTGTCGCAGACGCGTCTGTCGGCTCTTACTCCGGGGTTGGGGTTGCTGCCGCTGCCTCGGCCGCCGCCTCAGCCGCCGCCATTTCGGCTTCGACGTCGTCGAGGATCTGGCCTTTCAAGAAGTTGTGCACCGTCCACGTCCGGGGAGACATTCCTTCTGTCGACGCTGTCAGCAGGGACATCTCGTCCTTGCGTTTCTTGAGCTCCATCTTCTCCTCTTGCCTCTTGAGCAGCGTCGCCCACCTTTCGTCGTCTTTTTGTCGCGGAAAAGCAAGGTCGAGGAGATCTCGGCGAGGCACTGCGTGATCGACGCCTGCATCTTCTAGGTCGATGTAGCGTCGGCCAAGACGGCCTTGGCAGCCTTGTTGCCGATAGGGCGCCCTGCCGATGTTGCTACCGGCGCATCCAAATCAATGGCGTCTTTCCCCTTGGACAACGACTGACGCGTCAACCGCTATTTCTCGTTCTTTTTGAGCTTGCTATGGCAATGCATCAACGCGAAAGACTTGTGCCCTTCCAAGTGCTTCCGGTACATATCCATGGCCTTATCGAACTAACCAAAGGAAGCACAATCAGATCGTCGAACAAAAAGTAGGCGTTAAAGATTATCAAAGAAAGTGGCGTACCATGCTGCTGACATCGCTGCCGCTGTCGCCTCTAGTCTCGACCTCGTTGTAGTACCCATGGAACGTGTTCACCGACGCCTAGATGATGGACCATCGTGTCGACATTGCCTTTTGGCTCCACTTCATTGTCAAATTGATGTAATTGACGTTGATTATCTTGCGCTCATCGAACTCCGCCTTGATCCTCGCCCAATACTTCCCGTACTTTTGGTTGGCGCCGATGATGGAGTCATGGCTCACCGTCGACCACGACTCACAGAGACATTGGTCCTCCATAACCGTCCACTTGGGGCCTCGTGTGCCCGGGGCCTTCTTCTTCCTCTTCTTCCTGTTGGAGATATGCCCAAGAGGCAATAATAAAGTGGTTATTATAATATATCTTTGTTTTTATGATAAATGTTTGCATACCATGCTATAATTTTATTAACCGAAACATTGATACATGTGTGTTATGTAAACAACAAGGAGTCCCTAGTAAGCCTCTTGAATAACTAGCTTGTTGATTAATAGAGAGTAAATTGCACATACCAGCGATTCTTGGGGAGATTGTTGCAAGGACCAGTGACTCAAAATATTGGTTGCAAGGACCAGCAACTTTAGGTGTGATTGCTTGCAAAGTACTTTAATCATCAGACAATAGGATTAAACAACTAGCCACATTGTCTATATTTTGTCATACCTGTTGCGGTAACAGATAAGAGCATCTCTAGGGAGAAGGCCTTTTTCACTCAGAGCATATCCTCCTAATTTTTGAAATGCATTTTAAATATATTTTAAATATTATAAAAATCGACAAAAAATGTAGACGTACATCTTGATGTTCTATGTGCTCACAAATTCGTTGGATGAGAAACCGGTATTTTTAGATCATTTGTAAAAAAAATGGTGCTATAAAAGTTTCTTCATAAAACATTTGTCAATATATATGAGAAAAAAATTCAGACTTTTTACACATGAGTTCAGAAGTGCATTTCCGCATCTCCAGCTGCATCTTTCAAATCGGCCTCCAAAGAATTTAGGGGCGCTCCGGAAAGAAGGCTTTGCCTAGTGGCAGCCGAGATGTTGGCCGCCTCCGCTGTTGCTGCCTTCGCCGCCGCCGCCTCCGCCTAGCCTGCCTTCGCGTCCGCCACCTCCGCCTCCGCCGCCTCCACCTCCACCATGGCGACTGCATAGCTGTGGGCTTCCTCCCCTGCTACCCAAGGCTGACGACGCTGGGCGTCCCCAGCTAGGATCTCGAAGGACGCGACCAGAATCCGCTGGTCGCCAGCGCATTCGAAGCGGCAGGGTACATTGTCGTCGTCAGTGGCGATGTCGTGGATGACGGCGTCCGCGGGTGGGGCCACCGAAGGGGCCGCCATCGCCGCCCGCGCCTCCGCGAGCGCCGCCCGCGCCTCCGCGAGCGCCGCCCGCGCCTCCGCGAGTGACAAGGGATTAACTTGTCAATGCCTATGGATTATAGGCTAGGGTTTAGTTAGAAGTAGAGGGCAAGTAGATCTCGAAGGTTTCAGCCGAAAAGTACTCGACGAATATGAAAACTAGGGTTTGCGGACAATGATTCGATGATCTTCTCGTCCCTCGACCCCCTTTATATAGGTGGAGCCGAGGGATTCGTGCTATACAAGGATTACAGAGTCCGGGACGGTTTCTAACTCATCCCGCCAAATTACAAATAACACTTCCTATTACAACTCTATCTTTTCCTTAAATACATCTTGGGCTCTCGAGTCTTCTTATTCTTCGGGTAGTGGGCCTTCAATAAACCCCGGGTACTATATTAGGCAGGCCCATTTGGGATGCCTATGTCAGTAGCCCCCGAGATTTTGCTTGAATCATAGAGTCAGGGCAAATCTCTCTTGTTTATTTTTACTCGAAAGCTCTAACTTTCATACTTTTTCTCATAAAATTCTATATTGTACAGGGATATTGGTAGTTGGGGCTAGTTCATCCGACGGATCGGGTACTAGTTAACTGCTCTAGTGGCAATCCGCAAAAACCTACTTCAAAATCACGTCCCTGGACATGATTTCGGGATACTTGGTGTAAACTTCGACGAGGCGCCGCTTAAGGTCTTACCATTCAGTCGAGTCCCGATCAAATTTATCGAGTACCTAACGCGTCCGTTAGGATTTTTCTTCGTATCCGTTGATACGGATAAAAGTAGCAGAGCGCAGTCTTCGAGCGATGCCACGCCCGGCGAGAATAGGTCTGGGGTCTTACCTTCGCAATTTTGCGGCATTCAGAAATTGATCGCAACTTCGGCGTTCCGAGAATATATTGTCGAGTGCTTTTCCGTACTGTTGGAATGGCACATTTTATCGAGTCAAATATGACTTATATTGCTCTCCCGATGGGAGTATATGGAGAGTTAATGATAACTCGAAATATACTCTCTTACTTGTTCTATTTTTTCTTTGTTAATTTCATCGGGTACGCGAACAGCGTTCCCGATGGGAGTAGCCCCCGAGGCTACAGCCAAGAACTTGTGCTTGGTTGTAGGCTCAACATTTTAGTCTATCTTGTCGCTATATTGCCATTATCTCCTGATATTCTTTCCTCCTTCTTCTTCTCTCTTTCTTTTTCTTCTATATTTTTTTTTTTTTTTTTTTTTTTGTCGGGTGCGCGAACAGCGCTCCTGATGGGAGTAGCCCCCGAGGCTACAGCCAAGAACTTAGCAGCTTGATCGTAGGCTCAACATTTTCTATATTTGCCATTGTCGAAATTTTTCTTTTTCGAGTAGCCCCCGAGCATTTGGGCAAAAACTTGTTTCACGACCAAAGGCTCCCGATGCATTCAAATAACTTATCCTGTCGCCATTCTCCTTTCTCTTGTCGACATATTTTCCCTTGTCAAATTTTCTTCAACTCTATCAATGGTCGATATTTTTCTGCTTTGTGGGTCCATCGTTCCCACCATGTTGACACGTCGTGCAAGTGGGGTACACACGTCCTCCGCTTTTTCTGGTGCACGTACGGTAACACCTACCCCAGTAAAAATACTTTTTTGCCCTTGTAACTAGAAGATCAATTCTCACCACACGATTTCCTCATCCAACGGTACACTGCTTCACCCAATTCTTATATAAACCTGTCTTCAACCTCCGTTCATCCCCTCGCTTGCGCCGCTCACCTGTTCCTCTTCGCAAATCTTCCTTTGCGCCCAATCTTCGTCGATTTCCCGCTCTCGCATACATTGCTCAATCCGCTGCCGTGGATGCCGCCGCGTGCGCGTTTGACCCGCCACAACACTCCAGAGTCCGCGATGGCCGCTGAAGATCTTGAGTGGGAGAGATCCAAGATCTCCAACCAAGACACCAACCTGATGAAAAGGCTTGGCCTCGATGAAGAAAGAAGGCGCCATCCGCTTCCCAGATGAAGAAAGCTATCCCAAGCCTCAAATGGAGTATCGGGTTAGTTTCGTTGATCATCTTATCCGCGGCCTCTCTACCCCAATCCATGATTTCCTCCGCGGTCTTCTCTTTGTCTATGGGATTCAACTGCATCATCTGACCCCCAATTCCATCCTTCACATTTCTATTTTTATCACCCTTTGCGAATGCTTTCTTGGAGTCGCTCCCAATTGGGCTCTATGGAAACGCATCTTCTGCCTCCGCCGCAATGGCTCCCACAACGTCACTTATAACATAGGTGGCGTTGTCATCTGTATTCGTACGCGATGTCGATTATTTCGACGTCAAGTTTCCCGATTCGTCCAAGGATGGCGCAAGAAGTGGCTTTACATTCACGAAGAAAGCGCCAACTCCGTTGAGCACAACATAATTCCCTTCGACGGGAGTGCCAAAATTCAGCGCCGTCGCTCCCGGGATGCCGAAGCTTCGAGGAAGAGAAAAAGGCGACAGAAGGCGCTCATGTCTCGCATTCGCCGCCTTCAAAATACTCGAGGCGAGGAGCTATCCGGTGTTCAAATCACTCGCTTACTTCCTTAGGATTAGGGTGCAGCCTCTTCGGGCTCGCAAAAATCCCCTTTGGACGTACTCGGTGAAAATGACGCCAACAGAATCTCCGGTAACCTTTCCACCAAGGACTTGGAGAAGTTGGTTCGAAGACTTTCTCGCCTGGGCAAAGATCCAGTTCCTTCTTCTTGTCGCGTGGAACCATACAGCTCCACCAATCCACTCCCCAAGGTATTTTATCTTTCCGCGTTTTTATCTTGTTGCACCCCTTTTTTTTCCTGCATCTCATTGTATTGTCATCTCTTTA
>NC_061513.1:260430116-260492787 GCF_022539505.1 Lolium rigidum | reverse complement strand
GGGGCCACGCCGCCCTAGGGTTTGGGCACCTCGTGGCCCCACTTCGCCTCCTCTTCGGACTTCCGGAAGCTTCGTGGCAAAATAGGACCCCGGGCGTTGATTTCGTCCAATTCCGAGAATATTTCGTTACTAGGATTTCTGAAACCAAAAACAAGCAGAAACAAAGAATCGGCACTTCAAGATCTTGTTAATAGGTTAGTTCCGGAAAATGCACGAATATGACATAAAGTGTGCATAAAACATGTAGATAACATCAATAATGTGGCATGGAACATAAGAAAATTATCGATACGTCGGAGACGTATCACTTGCATTTGCAAGAAATTAAGTGGGAGCGCTGAGACATAGTTATAATATTATATGTGGATGACATATTATTAATTATAAATGATGTAATTATATGGACTGAAACATATTTAGTGTCAAGATCTATGAAGATAGATTGAAACACATAATAAGTTTAAGTCAAAGTACATATAATGTATATTGAAATAGTTCAATATAAAAATATTAAGAAGGTGTTCTTTTCATGTGAAGGTTTAACAAGACTTGAGTGTATTTGACACTCGATGAGTAAAAACACATGAGTGATTTTAGATCACGAATAATATGTACAAAGTCAGATGTCCTGTGCTCTAAAGTGTTACGAGCATATACCAGAATGATTCATGTGATGATCATTGGACAACAGTAAGAATATCCCTGAGTACTTTAGAAAAACTAAGGATATATAGTTTTTGTATGGGGTAATGACAAACAAATAGTTGTAAGGTGTTACACCGATATTAGTTTGGTCACATATAAAAATAAAAATTTCAATCTCAATTAAGCTATATTGTATGTGACAATATTAGTGACATACTACAGACCGCGGAATTAAGGTTCCACCAAAAGACCAAACATATTTAATGCCGACTCATTTGGAAAATGAGTGATGCGTTAAGACGCAAATGAGTTGCAAAATACGTACGTTTCTGAGCGTGTCAGATCCGTTGACTGAAACCTCTCCCGTGAGCAAAACATGATAAAGCACCAGAAGGCCAAGGTGTTATATCTTTACAAATGTAAACTAGATTATTGACTCTAGTGCAAGTGGGAGACTGTTGGAGATATGCCCAAGAGGCAATAATAAAGTGGTTATTATAATATATCTTTGGGTTTATGATAAATGTTTGCATACCATGCTATAATTGTATTAACCGAAACATTGATACATGTGTGTTATGTAAACAACAAGGAGTCCCTAGTAAGCCTCTTGAATAACTAGCTTGTTGATTAATAGATGATCATGGTTTCGTGATCATGAACATTGGATGTTATTAATAGCAAGGTTATGTCATTGAATGAATGATATAATGGACATACACCCAAATAAGCATAGCATAAGATCACGTCATTAAGTTTAATTTGCTATAAGCTTCCAATACATAGTTACCTAGTCCTTCGACCATGAGATAATGTAAATCACTTATACCGGAAAGGTACTTTGATTACATCAAACGCCACTGCGTAAATGGATGGTTATAAAGATGGGATTAAGTATTCGGAAAGTGTGAGTTGAGACATATGGATCAAGAGTGGGATTTGTCCATCCCGATGACGGATAGATATACTATGGGCCCTCTCCGTGGAATGTCGTCTGATTAGCTTGCAAGCATGTGACTGGTTCACAAGAGATGATATGCCACGGTACGAGTAAAGAGTACTTGTCGGTAACAAGGTTGAACAAGGTATGGAGATACCGATGATCGAACCTCGGACAAGTAAAGTATCGCGTGACAAAGGGAATCGGTATCGTATGTAAATGGTTCAATCGATCACTAAGTTATCGTTGAATGTGTGGGAGCCATTATCGATCTCCCGGATCCCGCTATTGGTTATTGGTCTGGAGAGGAGTCTCGACCATGTCTTCATAGTTCACGAACCGTAGGGTGACACACTTAAAGTTTGATGTCGTTTTAAGTAGATATGGAATATGGAATGGAGTTCGAATATTGTTCGGCGTCTCGGATGGGATCCACGACATCACGAGGAGGTCCGGAATGGTCCGAAGAATAAGATTCATATATGGGAATTCATTTTCCGGGGTTCGGAAAAAGTCTGGTGTTTTGACCGGAGCTTCTAGAAGATTTTGGAAGGACCGGAATAGTCCGGAATGTTGTGGAAGGTTCCGGAAGTGTCCGGGACGACCCGGGCTGTCTAAGGAAGTCCAGAGGGTTCCATAATAGGTGTATCCTTGTTTTCCTTAAGGGTTAAGAAGTTTCCCCTAAAGCAGATTCGGATTTGGCAAAAGAGTCCTAATTCTAGTAGGTTTCGGCTGACAGAAACCTACCGGAACTCTCCCAAACTTTGGGGGCAGGTCTTGGACGACCCAAGGACCTTTTCCACCTATAAAATGAGGGCAAGGGGAGCCCCGAGAGGTGCACAAGTCGCAGCCCTTGCCCCTCTCCCCAAACCCTAGCCGCCCCTTCCTCCTCCTCCCTCTTGCACGGCTACGGCGAAGCCCTGCCGGAGATCTCCACCACCACCGCCACCACGCCGTCGTGCTGGCGGGATTCCGAGGAGGATCTACTACATCCGCTGCCCGTTGGAACGGGGAGAAGGACGTCGTCATCAATACCGAACGTGTGACCAAGTACGGAGGTGCTGCCCGACTGTGGCACCGTCAAGATCTTCTACGCGCTTTTGAAAGCGGCAAGTGATCGACTACAGCAACAACGAGATATAATCTCGTAGGCTTTGGAAATCTTCGAGGGTTAGTCTCATGATATTCTCGTTGTTACCATCTTCTATATTGGATCTTGGCTTGTTATTCGTTCTTGCGGTAGGAAATTATTTGTTTTCTATGCTACGAATCCCTTCACTTCCTCACGCCGGTCGCGTCAACCTCCACGAGATCATTTCCATCCTCCGCGGCACCCGCGTCCTCGTCGTCCTCTTCAATGCCACCCTCTTCGTCCTCCTTGTCGTCGTCCTCCACCCCCTCCTCCTCCCCCTTCCCCTCCTCCTCCTTCTCCTCCTCAGCAACGGCGCCCTCGAATTCGAGCGGGCCCCTGCGGCCAGTGAACGGTGCGCCGTACGCACCGGGGCCTGGCTCGCGCTGGGGTGCTTGCTCGTATGCTGGGGAGTAGAAGATGGCGTTGGGGTTGAAGCCTCCATGCGACAGCGTATCCTCGTAGCGCGGTGACAAGTTTGGCGTCACGCACCCGGGAGTGGCAGAGGGGTCGTCGTTGTAGAACCCGGATGTCGACGGAGACAACACTCCCGGAATGTACACCGGCGCCGACGTACTCCATGGGCTCGCGTTATTTGCCGCGATACATGCGGCCAGAGCATGTTGCTGCGCACACACCACCACCGTGTTCTTCTCCTGCTGCGCCGCCCTCCGTCCCTTCCGCTCCGCAGTCGACAGATTGCGGGCAGGCAGTCTTGCTGCCATTGATCGTCGGTCCAGCCTTCTAGCTTCTTCTTCGGAGCCTGAGCCTTCCGCGGCTTCGCGGAGGACGCCTTCGCCCCTTTCGTCTCATTGCCCGGCTGCTTGGTGGCCGCTTTCTTGGCCATTTTCTTGGGGCCTGTCGGCGGTGCCATGGATAGGGAGAGGTAGCGGCGGCGGGAGGGACAGGGGTAGCGACGGCGGGAGGGAGAAATGCGAATCGGCGGGATAGGAGGTGAAATGTGTTGGGAGAGCAGAAATGCGCGGCGGGAGAGACGCGATGTGGCGGGAGAGGCGCGATTTGGCGGGAGAGGGGGACGATTTTTTTCTGTGCCGCTGATGCGTCAGGCCCGCGTCTCCTCGCCTCTCATTTCGTTGTGCCCGGAGCGTCTCCTGTGTAGCGGAGACAGGCTCGGGCCGCCGAACACCGTATTGGGCCACGCCGGACAAAAAAAGGTTTTAGGGCACGCGGTTGGGAATGTTTTTTTGGTCCGGTGCGCCCTAAATCTCTTTGGAGGACGCTTTCGGGGACCCGGCTGCACTAAAGGGGCGAGTTTGAGTATACCATCTTGCCCAAAATTATCTGTGATGGTATACTCAAATTATCTGTGATCTACGACATGTACTCCGCTCTAGAAATTATCTGTGATGAATTCAACTGTTTGCATTAAATTCGCCTGAATTTCAAACATTTCAATTTACTCTGGGGGAGGCAGGCAGGCAGCTGGGAAAAACGGCCCATGGGAGGAGGGAGTGGAGATACTCTTAGCATTCCCCTTGACTCGCTCGATTCCTCGACAGAGATCAAACAAAAGAGCAGCAGATTAGATTATGTACAGTGCACCGGCGAGCTTGGTGTCGTTGTCGTGGGCGGCGGAGGCTAGGCGGGAGGCGATGGCGGAGTGGCACACATGGCGCGCGTCGTGGAAGCTCTCCGTCTCCATCATCCGCATCCGCAGCTGCCGCGCCTTCTCCTCCGTCAGCTGACGCCGGCCAGTGTGTGGAGGAAAACGGCATGGTTTCGTACTAGCGGGCCGTGTTTCAGTCCGATCCGGAAGACCCCAGCTTTTAGGTGCCTAGACGGTGGTAATATAATGGGGACTTTTGGGAGATCAGACCTAGATAGAGGATTTAGGAACTCGAACAGATCGACCCAGCGGCGAGGATAAAACCACGTAGAGAGCTGCGAATTTGATTACCGATGGCGGCAGCGCTTCGGCTTGCTGGGAGAAAGATTAGCCATGGCGGGGGCTCACTTCGCCGATTCACCTCATCCGAATCGCCAAGCATCGTTAATAGTACCAAGGTATGCACACTCTTTCCCCGCCGTGCTGAGATCTGAATACGCACTAGCAGAAACCAACATGCTCTCGGTGACTACTGACTGGACTAGCTCCGTTTTTATCAAATTGTTTTTTCAGTTTTACAGTTTGTAATTAACGTGAACCTTGTGCGCTTACCTTAATTTCGTTCTGTGGCCACAACAGCGGCCTAACGTGGCAAATACGGCACATCCCACGGGGAACCTTGGCAAACAAGTGGATGACAAGAAACAAGAACTTATCAAGCTGCTAGATCAGATGGAAGCAGAGTCTTCGATGGCAGATGAACATAAGGAGCTGCAACAATTGCTTGCTAACAGGTTCTCAGCACCCAAGGGATACAGAAGAGAGATGTTCTCCGGAGCATGGCCGACGCTAGCTGGCTTTGCGACCGCGTTTGTTATATTTGGGCGGTAGGGAGAATCATTGATGATGCAGAAGGATCACAAGTTCACACGAAGAAGTGTGTTCCTTCTATGGACGCGCTGTCGGCAACGGTTAATGAAGGTTTGCTATTAGTTGAGTTGGTCCTGTCGTAGCACCTTATTACAATGTTGGTCCTGTGGTAGCACCTTATGAGAATGTAGAGTGCTTAGAGCATCTCCAGTCACGTCCCCCAAACCGTCCCCCAAAACGCGCCGGATTGAGCGTTTGGGGGACGTGTTTTATTCGTGCCGCGTTTGGGGGACGTCGCTCCCCAGTCGCGCTCCCAAACAAAATTTCGGAAATTTTAAACTTAGCGAGATTCAGTTAGATTCGTTCAAACTTACATAGATTCGAACGAAATTTGACTAAATTTAAACTAAACCTAATCTAGACGTACTTGCGGTGGTCGGAGGCGTCGTAGTACTGCTGGAAGTTGTACATGTCGTCGGTGATGACCTCCTGCTTGACGCGCTCGTCGACGGGCTCGTCCTTCACCAAGCCGCTTGGTCCTGCCTCGCCGTCGTCGGTGAGATCCACCAGCCGGCTTGCCGGAGTCGCGGATGGACATGGCGATCGCCATGTCGAGGTCGCCCCTCCGAGCGTCCTTGTCGCTCATGGACGCCAAGCACGCCGCCCGCAGCCACGGGCGGCTCCTCGGGGTCGTCGGCCGCCGGCGATGAGCCGCCGCCGCCGCTCGTACTCCGCCGACAGAGCCGCTCGCGCCGCTCCTCCGGCTCCTCCTTCACCTCCGGCCGGGATGAGGAAGGCGTTGCCGCGCCTCTCTTATCGCCGCCGGCCGCCGCCGCCGCCACGCCTCGTGTTGACGGGCGTCGCCGGATCCTCCTTCACCTCGCGCTTGGGGACGCCGCAGGGCGCCGAGCGGTACGACGAGGACGGCGTCGATCGCGCCAGTCCTGAGGAAGAAGAGTTCGAGGAGGACGAGTACGTCGTCCTCCTCGGCTGCCATTGCGGTGGTCCTCCTCGAGGAGACGGTGGCGGTGACGACGCATCTCCAACCTTGGAGCGCCGTTACGGATGCCGCGGATGACGTTCTCGAGGGTGCGCCCCGGAACGCCCTGCACCAGGCGCGGCCGTCCTTGTTCCAACCTGTTAGGCCCGCCGACGAGCCCGTCGGTGCTGTACATCTCGATGTCGTACTTCGCCTTGAAGTACGTCTTCCACCAGGCGTCGTTGTTGTTGGCCGCCCACGTCAGATCCAACCGCTCCTCGACGGTGAGTTGAGCCCGCCGGGCCTTGATGGCGTCCCTCCATTGCTCCGTGCCCGGCTTCGGCGGCGGCGGGACGCTGTGACACCCCAAAACCGGTACCGTGAGGATCCCAGCGAACCCGCCGAAATCCGCACGATATCGATTCTAGGAGACGCACCACCAAGCGCCTCGTACACACCGAAGCATGCACGCGATGCGGGTGGAATCAATCACGAGAGGTAACATTACAACAGGATTACAATAGAGCCCACAAGAGACATATATTACAACAACGACTCCAACGAGTCAAGATACAAATATACAACATAAGATCCAAATCATACAGAAGATCAAATACGTCCGAGTACGGACAAGATACAAATTTGGACTAAGAGTCCTGAAGATAACCAGTGGCGTCCATAACCCTGCCCGTGCCAAGCCTGGAAGGGTAACCTTGCTAACGTCGTCTTCATCGAACATATCTTCATACCGCCTCGGTTATATCCCGTAGAAGCGCAATAAGTACGGGTTCGTACTTAACAAGACTTCAAGACGTATAAGCATTCGTCAACCGCCGTCCTTTGTACTTGAGGCACGCAGGGGACTTAGAGGACGCAAGAGGAACGTCATAGGCAATATGGTGGGGTTAAGCTGAGCCGCGCAAGCACTAAAAACCTATAGAGACACTCTACAACATTCGTCTATCGTAGAAGATGAGAGAGCGCATAAACTAACGAGCTCTATACTCTGCAAACATAACACGCCCGATGTGTTCCCCTTCGCCAAGAAGTACTCGGCAAAGGCACTCACACGGTTGTCAAGTTTTAACCATTTATTATTAGAGTTGTGCTAACTTAGGTGTAAGTTGTCTATGGTCGAGTCATACGAACTCCAAGTCGTCCATAACCGCGGACACGGCTTATCGATAAGATGTAACCCGCAGTGGGTGCCCAAATGTGCCCACACGCACGATCAACCCAACCTAGCAAGGGAAGGATATCACGACTCGCACTCTCCTTCACGACAACAATGTCCAGGAAGCCACCTAACTAAGTTAAACCCGTATCGAAGTCCGGCCGTATCTCCGAAGCGGACTTAGTCGTTTGCGACGGCGTACTAGGTGGTTTAAACACACACCGGGGCGATAAACCACTTCGCAGCGGCTCCGCGACCTATACGTGCATACCGTAAACAAGGGATACAAGGCACCCTAGGGCTTCCCAAAGTAAAGAAGTAACAGTCGGCATGCACGCAACAACAAATGGTAAAACATTGCAAACTAGTTGTGGCCACTCGGACAAAGCTCGTAGATTCCGAGCAGTGGTCGAGGGAGACCCGTAAACATACCCACGTGTGGTTAGAGCGCTCGGCCTCGAACGTATAACAAGAACTCTGGGTCCTAAGATATTTAGGAAACACAAGTGAGCCGTCACAAGACGATCACCGACCCACCGATGCCTCCGCTAACAACTATTAACAAGTAACCATGATACTTCCAACGGATATAACCATAAACCATGTGTCATGTTCCCCAACCGATAACCCGATCGGATAGCCAGTAACGGTAACGAGATATAAACAACACTAGCATGCACTACGACTCGCAAGGCAGACCTGATAACCAAACAATAGCTATAGGTGGTTGGTGGTTGGTGGTGGCAATATGGGCTGCTTGAGATAACAAGTGGAAGGGACACGTGACAAGAACGCAACTTAAGGATAGCATGAGGGAGAAGGCAAAATAAAAATAGGCGAGCGACTTCACGAGGGGCGTAAGCATAGGGGAAATGCTTGCCTCGTTAAAGCTTGCCGAGGGACATCCGGAGAACTTGTCGCATCTCACAACACCACTTCGTGATCCTATCCGGGAAGAAGCAAATGCTGGACAATCAACGGATGCAAGTCTTACTACTACGGATAAAGAAGATCCAGCATGATCAAGTTGATATGCATGACATGGCAATTTATGATGCGATGCAACTTATCCGTATTAAGTGGGATCAGAACCCGGACAAACAATTTAGGTTGGAGTTGCATTTTCTACCGACAAAGTTAAGTGTTGATTAGCATGACACAACATGGCAAGGGTGTGCTACTTCAGTATTAAACTGAGCGGGGAAATCCTAATTGGTATCCCCAAATACTTCGCATATATGTTAGGTGAACATGCACGACTATCAACGTGTGACATGATGCAAGATGCAAACAGATAAATGGATGACATAATCATGTTCCTCATATTTTTCTGATTAAAATTCATATAAAATACTTTGTATTTCGAGTAGCGGTTTAGAAGATATGAATTATACAAGATTTGCATATTTGCAGCAGTTTTCAGAAAATCCAGAGAAACGGGAAAACGTTTTATACCGAAGAAGAGGTGGCCACAGGAATTGACGCGCGGGGCCGAGAGTGCTGACTGGATGCTGACTGGAACAGCGGTACTGCAAGCGTTTCTCACCGAAGGGAACAATAGCTGCAACCAAAGACAGGTGGGACCTCCGGTTCACATGGCAAGAGATAAAAGAAAAGATTGATTATTTTATTTGGCTGCCACGGAATTGATCATGGATACTGAACTCCTGATCGATAGGCACAGGGATCGTACCAGCTGAGCTACGCTGCTGCTGTTGTTCCAAGGCGGCCGCGACACTTCTTGAACCCATCTATGATCGAGACCTGGATCACGGTGGCCGGCCAGAGAGCAACGAGGACGGCGTGGATGCGGCTGCCATTTACACAACGAACAAACAGCAAGGCCTCAGGTTTCTGGCTGGAACCGAACTCGAAAACGAGCTACAAGGATAAACGAAGAAGCAACGAACCAATGCGTTGCTGATGAGCTTGTGCTGAACATGAATACGCAGGTGAAGAAAACCCACGCCTTGAACCTGGCCGACGCGGAGGAAGACCGAGGCGACGAACTTGAGGCGAGGACGTACGGAGACGGACGGTGCAGAGAGTTGGAGACGGGGACGTGCCGGCGAGGACGAGCGCAGCGACGCCCGGGACGAGCGGCTGCCGGACGGTCGCGAGGCCTGGCGGCGCACACGCGGACGAACAGCCGGAGGAGCTGGTCAGGAGCACGCTGGAGGTCGTGGTGCCGGTGCCGGGAGACGCGCGCGCGGACGACGACGTGGAGAAAGCGGTGAACTTGCAGCTTGGAGCGGCCGGCGACGCTGCAGCGGTCGGTGCAGACGAAGACGAGAAGAACTGCGATGAGCGCTGCCGGCGAACAACGATCTTGGCGGAGGCGGACGAGAAGAGGACGCTCGCGCGTTGGCGACCTTGGCGACGAGACGGAGGAGAGCGACGGTCGCCGAGAGGTACAGGTTCTCGCTTGCGGCGGAAGTAGAGGCAGCAGCTCGAGCGCCGCGACCGGTAGGAAGAGGAGAAGCGAGCGGGCGGAGTGACGGCGCTTGCTGGAGCAAAGAAAGGAATGAGAGAGTGGCGGCGGGGAGGAAGTAGGCGAGCTAGGGTTTGATGGGACATGTGAGCGCCGGTTTTAAAGGAATGAGGAGGCAGAAGGATCGGCCGTCCCATCCATCAGGTGGCGACGTGGCTGCTGTGGATGCTCGTCCGTACGAAGCTGGAAGAAGATTGGCCAAGGTGGGCTTCGGTTGTGCTTACAGATGGCCAGATTGGTGGGCTGCTCCTAGGTAGGTTAGTTGGGCTTGGTTGGAGCTGGTACGATGCAAAGGAAAACAAGAGAAGATACAATTCCCTGGCAACATGATTGATCGGCACAACTTCTTTCCTTTTTCTTGTTGAGAACTCCTGGGACAAGAGAAAAAGATGAGAGGAAGGTTAGACAGATTTGCAAAATGAGATCTTAGTTTTAGAATAATTTTGCAAAGCTCCAAAATATGTGTTTTGGTTTTATTTGAAATAAGAAAAGGATAAGGGAGGGTTTTACAAAACCATATGAGAGGAAGAAAACAAATAGTTTTTATTTCAAAATAATTTTATTTGATAAAATCTTGTGGATGATATGATGCATATGTCATGATGATGCATAAAATAAAAATAACAAACAAATCTAATATGGGGATTTTTCCTGGGTCGCTACAATCGACACCACTAACAAGGGATCGCGCCCCGAGATCCCACGTCCAGGTACGGGAGGGGGAGAGGTGAACTATCGAGTCTTCAGGCGACGTGTAGATCATCGCGACACCACTAACAAGGGTTGATGCTCCGTTGATGATGATGTAGTTGCAGCAGAATTCTTCGAAGATCGAACCTACTAGGTTAAGGCAAAGAACGTCCAACCCACGTGGAAACCTATGACTCGGAAAAACTTAGATAAGAGAGAAGGCTCAAAACTCGCAAAGGTAAGAGGAGAAAGAATATAGGTAAGGAGAAAAATCAGAGCTAATCAGAACTATCCAACGAATTTTAGAAAATAGTTTGGACTCTCTAAACTCAACGATCGTTGGCAAGGTTATCCTAAAGGCTGGACTAGTGGGGTACCGTCAACCTGAGGCTCTGATACCAACTTGTGACACCCCAAAACCGGTACCGTGAGGATCCCAGCGAACCCGCCGAAATCCGCACGATATCGATTCTAGGAGACGCACCACCAAGCGCCTCGTACACACCGAAGCATGCACGCGATGCGGGTGGAATCAATCACGAGCAGTAACATTACAACAGGATTACAATAGAGCCCACAAGAGACATATATTACAACAACGACTCCAACGAGTCAAGATACAAATATACAACATAAGATCCAAATCATACAGAAGATCAAATACGTCCGAGTACGGACAAGATACAAATTGGACTAAGAGTCCCGAAGATAACCAATGGCGTCCATAACCCCGCCTGTGCCAAGCCGAAGGGTAACCTTGCTAACGTCGTCTTCATCGAACATATCTTCATACCTGCCCGGTTATATCCCGTAGAAGCAGACAATAAGTACGGGTTCGTACTTAACAAGACTTCAAGACGTATAAGCATTCGTCAATCCGCTCGTCCTTTGTACTTGAGGCACGCAGGGACTTAGAGGACGCAAGAGGAACGTCATAGGCAATATGGCGGGGTTAAGCGGCAGCGCGCAAGCACTAAAAACCTATAGAGACACTCTACAACATTCGTCTATCAGAGAAGATGAGAGAGCGCATAAACTAACAGTTCTATACTCTGCAAACATAACACAGCCGATGTGTTCCCCCTTCGCCAAGAAGTACTGGCAAAGGCACTCACACGGTTGTCAAGTTTTAACCATTTATTATTAGAGTTGTGCTAACTTAGGTGTAAGTTGTCTATGGTCGAGTCATACAGCTCCAAGTCGTCCATAACCGCGGACACGGCTTATCGATAAGATGTAACCCTGCAGGGGTGCCCAAATGTGCCCACACGCACGATCAACCCAACCTAGCAAGGGAAGGATATCACGACTCGCACTCTCCTTCACGACAACAATGTCCAGGAAGCCACCTAACTAAGTTGAACCCGTATCGAAGTCCGGCCGTATCTCCGAAGCGGACCTAGCTGTTTGCGACAGCCGTACTAGGTGGTTTAAACACACATCGGGGCGATAAACCACTTCGCAGCGGCTCCGCGACCTATACGTGCATACCGTAAACAAGGGATACAAGGCACCCTAGGGCTTCCCAAAGTAAAGAAGTAACAGTCGGCATGCACGCAACAACAAATGGTAAAACATTGCAAACTAGTTGTGGCCACTGGACAAAGCTGTAGATTCCAAGCAGTGGTCGAGGGGAGACCCAGAAACATACCCACGTGTGGTTAGAGCGCTCAGTCTCGGAACAGATAACAAGAACTCGGGGTCCTAAGATATTTAGGAAACACAAGTGAGCCGTCACAAGACGATCAGCTGACCCACCGATGCCTCCGCTAACAACTATTAACAAGTAACCATGATACTTCCAACAGATATAACCATAAACCATGTGTCATGTTCCCCAACTGATAACCCGATCAGATAGCGGTAACGGTAACGAGATATAAACAACACTAGCATGCACTACGACTCGCAAGGCAGACCTGATAACCAAACAATAGCTATAGGTGGTTGGTGGTTGGTGGTGGCAATATGGGCTGCTTGAGATAACAAGTGGAAGGGACACGTGACAAGAACGCAACTTAAGGATAGCATGAGGGAGAAGGCAAAATAAAAATAGGCGAGCGACTTCTGCAGGGGCAGAAGTATAGGGGAAATGCTTGCCTGTTAAAGCTTGCCGAGGGACATCCGGAGAACTTGTCGCATCTCACAACACCACTTCGTGATCCTATCCGGGAAGAAGCAAATGCTGGACAATCAACGGATGCAAGTCTTACTACTACGGATAAAGAAGATCCAGCATGATCAAGTTGATATGCATGACATGGCAATTATGATGCGATGCAACTTATCCGTATTAAGTGGGATCAGAACCCGGACAAACAATTTAGGTTGGAGTTGCATTTTCTACCGACAAAGTTAAGTGTTGATTAGCATGGCACGACATGGCAAGGGTGAGCTACTTCAATATTAAACGGAGCGGGGAAAACCTAGTCGGTGTTCCGAAATACTCCGCATATATGTTAGGTGAACATGCACGACTATCAACGTGTGACATGATGCAAGATGCAAACAGATAAATGGATGACATAATCATGTTCCTCATATTTTTCTGATTAAAATTCATATAAAATACTTTGTATTTCGAGTAGCGGTTTAGAAGATATGAATTATACAAGATTTGCATATTTGCAGCAGTTTTCAGAAAATCCAGAGAAACGGGAAAACGTTTTATACCGAAGAAGAGGTGGCCACAGGAATTGACGCGCGGGGCCGAGAGTGCTGACTGGATGCTGACTGGAACAGCGGTACTGCAAGCGTTTCTCACCGAAGGGAACAATAGCTGCAACCAAAGACAGGTGGGACCTCCGGTTCACATGGCAAGAGATAAAAGAAAAGATTGATTATTTTATTTGGCTGCCACGGAATTGATCATGGATACTGAACTCCTGATCGATAGGCACAGGGATCGTACCAGCTGAGCTACGCTGCTGCTGTTGTTCCAAGGCGGCCGCGACACTTCTTGAACCCATCTATGATCGAGACCTGGATCACGGTGGCCGGCCAGAGAGCAACGAGGACGGCGTGGATGCGGCTGCCATTTACACAACGAACAAACAGCAAGGCCTCAGGTTTCTGGCTGGAACCGAACTCGAAAACGAGCTACAAGGATAAACGAAGAAGCAACGAACCAATGCGTTGCTGATGAGCTTGTGCTGAACATGAATACGCAGGTGAAGAAAACCCACGCCTTGAACCTGGCCGACGCGGAGGAAGACCGAGGCGACGAACTTGAGGCGAGGACGTACGGAGACGGACGGTGCAGAGAGTTGGAGACGGGGACGTGCCGGCGAGGACGAGCGCAGCGACGCCCGGGACGAGCGGCTGCCGGACGGTCGCGAGGCCTGGCGGCGCACACGCGGACGAACAGCCGGAGGAGCTGGTCAGGAGCACGCTGGAGGTCGTGGTGCCGGTGCCGGGAGACGCGCGCGCGGACGACGACGTGGAGAAAGCGGTGAACTTGCAGCTTGGAGCGGCCGGCGACGCTGCAGCGGTCGGTGCAGACGAAGACGAGAAGAACTGCGATGAGCGCTGCCGGCGAACAACGATCTTGGCGGAGGCGGACGAGAAGAGGACGCTCGCGCGTTGGCGACCTTGGCGACGAGACGGAGGAGAGCGACGGTCGCCGAGAGGTACAGGTTCTCGCTTGCGGCGGAAGTAGAGGCAGCAGCTCGAGCGCCGCGACCGGTAGGAACTAGGAAGAGGAGAAGCGAGCGGGCGGAGTGACGGCGCTTGCTGGAGCAAAGAAAGGAATGAGAGAGTGGCGGCGGGGAGGAAGTAGGCGAGCTAGGGTTTGATGGGACATGTGAGCGCCGGTTTTAAAGGAATGAGGAGGCAGAAGGATCGGCCGTCCCATCCATCAGGTGGCGACGTGGCTGCTGTGGATGCTCGTCCGTACGAAGCTGGAAGAAGATTGGCCAAGGTGGGCTTCGGTTGTGCTTACAGATGGCCAGATTGGTGGGCTGCTCCTAGGTAGGTTAGTTGGGCTTGGTTGGAGCTGGTACGATGCAAAGGAAAACAAGAGAAGATACAATTCCCTGGCAACATGATTGATCGGCACAACTTCTTTCCTTTTTCTTGTTGAGAACTCCCGGGACAAGAGAAAAAGATGAGAGGAAGGTTAGACAGATTTGCAAAATGAGATCTTAGTTTTAGAATAATTTTGCAAAGCTCCAAAATATGTGTTTTGGTTTTATTTGAAATAAGAAAAGGATAAGGGAGGGTTTTACAAAACCATATGAGAGGAAGAAAACAAATAGTTTTTATTTCAAAATAATTTTATTTGATAAAATCTTGTGGATGATATGATGCATATGTCATGATGATGCATAAAATAAAAATAACAAACAAATCTAATATGGGGATTTTTCCTGGGTCGCTACAGACGCCAATGCCGTTCACGGCCATCTTCCAGCCGCCGCTGCTTGGCAGCCGCATGTCCGGTGGGACTGGATACCGGGCGTGGTACAGCGCCCACGCCTCTGGCATGGTGAGGCTACCGCGGCCGAAGCCGTTCGCCGCGGCGATCTTGCGGGAGGACGAGCTCGACATTTTGGAGCGGCGAGGAGAAGATCTGGGAGGTGAGGCGGCGGCGACGAGAAGGTTTGGGAGCGGTGAGAACCGGCAGGCGTCTTAAAACAAGCGCGGCGGCTGGGTGGTTGCATGCAACAACGCCGCGCGGGACGGCCACACGGCCATGCACGACGAGACGCGTCCCTGCGTCGCCTGGGAAAATAGGGACGCCATTAACGTCGCTTGACCAAAGGTAGGCGACGGGGTTTTAGCCTTCCGAGCCGCTGACGCGTCGGGCCCGCGTCGCTTCGCCACGCTTTTCGTTGTGTCCGGCGTGCCCGGTGCGTCCCCTGTGGGACGGGCACGGGCTCGGGGCGCCGGACACCGTATCGGGACGCGCTGGACAAAATTGGACTTTGGAGGACGCGGCTGGAACCGTTTTTTGGTCCGGCGCGCCCCAAATTGCTTTGGGGGACGCGACTGAAGATGCTCTTAGAAAGATGGTTAGAAAAATAAACTGTGTTTTGCTTACGGAATTGCTTCACACACGACAACTCTCGTCCGATCTCTGTACGAGAACAATTCCTACACCTCCAGTAGTTACAGCTCTAATTAATTCTCTGCTCCATGCCTAAGTCCAGCCCAAGACCAAACCCACTATACTCTACTTCGTTAAAACCTGTTCACGACTGCACCTTTTCACTCCATATCGCTCGTCTTCTTCAAGAGTTCCATCCCATCTCTTCACAGGCTGCATCGACGAGGCTAGCGCCCATTTCCCTTAGAGCATCTCCACCGGCGGTCCTGATAACGGTCCCGATAATGTTTTAGGGGTCGGTATCGAAAATGGGCTCGCATCGGCGCGCCCAAAATAGCGCCGGTAATTTTTCGAGTCCAATAGAAGCGTCGGCAACCCCGTGATGGCCCCTTAGCGAAGGGCGCGAATCGGGCGCGCCGGCGCCTCGCGGCACGACGGTTTTCGCGGTTAGGGGCGCCTTGTCAGCGAAGGACGCGACGGTTCGCATCGGCCGCGACGCGAGAAGGTTGGTCATCGGCGTTTAATGGTCTCCCGCGTGGAAACCGAGGCGGCGACGAGGACAGTGACTGGCCACGCGGCGTCCAGTCGCCTACGCTGCCGCAAATCCGGGCGGAGGAGATGGGCAAGCAGCGACGTGCATAGCAGCTGCAGCGGCGCTGCCGTGCGGATGTAGGCCGGAGCCGCAGCGGCGTGAGGACGAGCTGTACGAGTGGCGATGAATTGAGGAGTTGCAGGAGCGGTTGCGGATGCGGGAGCTCCATCAATGGCAGTGGCGGGAGGAGCTGGAGCAGCAGCTGCGGGAGGAGGCGGCGGCAGCAGAAGCGACGGTGTGGCAGGCGTTGGCGGCGCAAGTGGAGGAGGAGGAGGAGTCGAAGGAGGAGGACGCGAAGGAGGAGGAGGATGACAACCCTAACTTCGACTGGTCCGACGAAGATGGGCCAGACCCGGAGGAGGCGGCGACGCAGCAATTGGCGCTCCTCGAGTCGTTCGAGTGGCAGAAGAAATTGCAGGAGAGGCGCCTGGTGATGGCGTGTACAGCACACGTCCGTTGGGAACCCCAAGAGGAAGGTATGATGCGCACAGTAGCAAGTTTTCCCTCAGAAAGAAACCAAGGTTTATCGAACCAGGAGGAGCCAAGAAGCACGTTGAAGGTTGATGGCGGCGGGATGTAGTGCGGCGCAACACCAGGGATTCCGGCGCCAACGTGGAACCTGCACAACACAACCAAAGTACTTTGCCCCAACGAAACAATGAGGTTGTCAATCTCACCGGCTTGCTGTAACAAAGGATTAACCGTATTGTGTGGAAGATGATTGTTTGCAGAAAATAGTAAAGAACAATTGCAGTAGATTGTATGCGATGTAAAAGAATGGACCGGGGTCCACAGTTCACTAGAGGTGTCTCTCCCATAAGATAAATAGCATGTTGGGTGAACAAATTACGATCGAGCAATTGACAAATAGAGAGGGCATGACAATGCACATACATGATATGATAAGTATTGTGAGATTTAATTGGGCATTACGATAAAGTACATAGACCGCTATCCAACATGCATCTATGCCTAAAAGTCCACCTTCAGAGTTATCATCCGAACCCCTTCCAAGTATTAAGTTGCAAACAACAGACAATTGCATTAAGTATGGTGCGTAATGTAATCAATAACTACATCCCTGACATAGCATCAATGTTTTATCCCTAGTGGCAACAAGCACATCCACAACCTTAGAACTTTCGTCACATCGTCCCGCATTTAATGGAGGCATGAACCCACTATCGAGCATAAATACTCCCTCTTGGAGTTAAGAGTAAAAACTTGGCCAGAGCCTCTACTAATAACTGGAGAGCATGCAAGATCATAAACAACACATAGGTAATAGATTGATAATTAACATAACATAGTATTCTCTATCCATCGGATCCCGACAAACACAACATATAGAATTACGTGATAGATGATCTTGATCATGTTAGGCAGCTCACAAGATCCGACAATGAAGCACATGAGGAGAAGACAACCATCTAGCTACTCGCTATGGACCCATAGTCCAGGGGTGAACTACTCACTCATCACTCCTGGAGGCGACCATGGCGGTGAAGAGTCCTCCCGGGAGATGATTCCCCTCTCCGGCAGTGGTGCCGGAGGTGATCTCCGTAATCCCCCGAGATGGGATTGGCGCGGCGGCGTCTCGGAAGGTTTTCCGTATCGTGGCTCTCGGATCGGGGGTTTAGCGACGGAGGCTTTAAGTAGGCGGAAGGGCAACGCGGGGGCCACACGAGGGCCCCACACGCCAGAGCCGCGCGGCGTAGGGCCGGGCCGCGCCGCCCTGTTGTGGCGGCGCCTCGTGGCCCCACTTCCTTTCCCCTTCGGTCTTCTGGAAGCTTCGTGCAAAAATAGGACCCTGGGCGTTGATTTCGTCCAATTCCGAGAATATTTCCTTTGTAGGATTTCTGAAACCAAAAACAGCTAGAAAACAAGAATCGGCTCTTCGGCATCTCGTTAATAGGTTAGTGCCGGAAAATGCATAAATACGACATATAATGTGTATAAAACATGTAGATATCATCAATAATGTGGCATGGAATCATAAGAAATTATCGATACGTCGGAGACGTATCACCTGGCGGAGCAGGAGAGGCAGCTCCGCCTCGGGGAGGAGGCGGAGCTGCGGCGGAGCAGCGTGCGGCTCCGGACCCCCACTCGGCCTGAGAAGAGGCCCAGTGGTCGCCGTGACTGCTGTCCCCGTTGCGGTCGAGCCACAACAGCGCATCGCCGCTCGGGGACGTCATCGATGCCCACGGCGGCGAGGCCCACAGGGACTAGGCGGCCACCTCGTCCTCCTCAAACCCTAGGATAGGGTTATATATATATTTTTTAGTTTAAAGCTCATATAGAAGGCTTTATTTTGTAGTTTAAATTTGTCCAAAATAGGGTATATGTATAAATATGCCCAAATTCGGGCATACGTTTAATGAAATATGGTTTAGGTTTAATTGTTTTTGTTTTTTCCTTTTTGTTGTATTTCACTTTTGGTGTGCGTGTGCAGTGCGCGACCCAAACAGACGATGGCCAGATCCACATGCCTGCGTAAATGGCTCAAAACGAACGGTCTAACGCGTCCGTTTAAATCGCAGCGTTGGAGATGCCCTAAGTGAAAGTAGCCTACTAGAAGAAGAGAGATGGTCCGATTCTTATTCAACCTCAGCCCAGCTCATACCCGAACTGTGCTAGCCTCGAATTGCCTCGCGCGAGAGAGTCGCAGCCACGTAGGATCGTACAAAGTATCGGACAAAAATTATCGTACGTATAGCAGGACTCTTTTGCTTAAACACTAGCAGTTCTTATATTTATGAAAGGAAGATGCTTAATTAATCACCTCTCCTATATAAATAAGTGACGGTGCGTAAAAAGTCCGATTTATTTTTGTTAGCACTCTCCATAGCATGGCATCAGTGCTTTGTAGTAATGCTTTCATGTCGGGTGTCTAGTAGGATTCCACCTAAATCCTACTTATAGTATAATTTATGTTTTAGTGGGCATGACGGTGCCCACGAAATGCAGGAGCTTGTAATAGCAATTTTTTTGCAATGCATATCATAATTTTCATTTGAGCTTTATATTCCTCCTCATCCTTCTTTGTGGGAGCGGCCAACACATAATCTACACCTTGCCTCTGATTTTTAAAAGCCTCGCAATATTTTCTAATTTTATTGTGAGCACTATTGAGATCCTTACCAACATGAAGACCACAAGCTTCAATTCCATTCGGCCAATAACTAAAACCAACTCTTAAAACTGATTCTATACCAAATTTTTCTGCGCATAGTTGCATCTTTAGCGACACTATATTCCAACCAATCATATCTTTTAAACCATTTCTCCTGAAATCTCCGCTTTTATTTAGCAACTAATTTGAAGGAAATTTATGACCAACGGGTTGGCATGGCCCCATTACAAAATAGTCTCCCATAGCAGCATCTCTGATGTTTACATCTAGCTCCTCGAACGGTTTCGAAGGCCAAGATTCGAAACAATGTCTTCTGGATTAAGCTCAACACTAGCATTCTCATAGTGGGTGTTATTGTTGTCCACTTCTGGATTAACAACAAGAGTATCAGGATTATCTTTCTGCTGGCCAGGGGACAGCTGTTGTGTGGTACTATATGTTCCATCAACATTTGTATTGTCTTCTTCAGCCCCAGAAGATTTGTTCGTATTGCCAAGTTGCATCAGTGATGGAAAATAAGATGTAACCGGTCAAATTGATGAGCTGATCTTTGATCTCTTTGTCCCCTTCATCCTCTACGCAATCATACAGGATAAAAAGAGTTACAAATCAAAATCAGCAAATTTAATTATAGCCATGAAATTGAATATTTGGTTCTACAATGTTGAGTGCGTTCAGCATTATAATTGCAAATTCGAGTCAATTAAACAAAAAAATACCAATTGGAGAGGGGAAGAAGCCGGCAGATCGGAATCTGGAGGCGGTGATCAAAGCCGAGCGCCGGTGTGCATGGCAATTCTTTGGTAGCGGAAGGCTGGAAGTGCTTCGACGTGGTTCTGCTTCTGCAGAGTGCAGACTGCAGGTCGGGCTCTAAAATGTCGCGGGAGAATATTTGGGAGCCACGGAGGCCGAGGACAAAAAGAAGTTCTCGACTAAAGCCGCGTGGGGTTCGGCTAGAGGCGGTTTCAGCCGTTAGCGGCGTATTTTTGATCCTCTATGACCTTTTAGGGGATCGGTTAAAGATGCTCTAAGTACCAGTACCATCTCGATCTGTCCAGGCGGATGCTTGGTTGCAATCAAGTCGCAGGGACCCTGTTTAAATATTAGCAGTCCCATTCTCTCTCGATCAATTTCTCTCCATCACCGTTGGTGGTCGAGGATGAAGAAACTAAGACCGTCAGCTTTTGTTGACTCTCATTGATTTCACAACTCCTATCCAATTCGATACTGAGAGTGATATTGGAAGCGAAGATGCAAGGCCACATTCGCCATCACCCTAAAAACCATCTCCAAGGTCATATGATGCTCACCCTAACAACAATCTCCAAGACCACATTCCTATTTCAAGATATAATGCTAATGAACAAGATGATGATCACTTTTTTTTTTCGAAATGGGGGATATATCGCCCCAGCTTCTACATCCAAAGGATGCACACGGCTTTTTTTTATTAGATTATTCACGAAACCTTACAAGAAAAAATACAAAAGATCAAACTCAAAGCAACCTTACTATACCTACAGTGGGATGAAGAGGGTGACAATACACCAACTCAAATCATCCAAAACTAAATGCCTTCTCGGACCGCCCAATAGCAGGTGAGAAACACATCCAGCCAAGTAGACTCTCGCGCACGCCAACGCACACGCCACAGGAGTTGCTCCCGCCGTCTTCCTCGACTCCATCTTCAAGAGAGATCAACGCATTAACCTTGCAAGACCTGCCGTCGATGCCACCATGACGCC
Organism: Lolium rigidum; assembly: GCF_022539505.1. Taxonomy (NCBI): domain Eukaryota; kingdom Viridiplantae; phylum Streptophyta; class Magnoliopsida; order Poales; family Poaceae; genus Lolium; species Lolium rigidum. The sequence goes on along the minus strand of NC_061513.1, from coordinate 260,471,782 downwards.
GCACGGCTCCACCCTCCTGCACGTATACATCACCCCGCATCTGTCGTCGATACCCTGCAGCACCATGCCACTGAGACTCAGCGCCAACAATGTGGTAGATGAACACCACTCCACCGAAGTCCGCCAACATCCAGCAGCTGCTCCAAAAACGATGCCCCAAGAGGTAGAACGACGCAGGACGCGCCGCCATCGTCCGATCCGGGAGACCCGGACCTAGGGTTTCCCCCGGAGCAGCACGAGTGAGAAACCGTAGGCTGCGTCGACGATGCCTTCAGGAAGGGAGCGACGCGTGACGCCGCCATCGCCCGCCAAGACCTTGGTCGAAGCTCGGTTTTCACCGGCAGCCACGCAACCCGACTCGTCGCAAACCGGCCGACCTCCTCCGGCGAAGGAAAAGACCACCGCCACCGTGGCCAGAGCCGCTGCCCTGGGCGTCCTCAGGGATGCGGAAGTGGCCGAGGGGAACCACCGCGAGCCGTCGATGTAGAAGAGGGAGACGCTGCGCAGACGTCACCACCCGCCCAGCCCCAAACGGGCCTAGATCGGGCCCGACATCCGCGCCGCCACGCCCGCGTCACCGTCGTCGGCCGAAGCTGCTCCGCCTAGGTCGCCACCCACCCCGCTCCACCATCGCTTGGAAGAAGGTAGCCGCCGCCGCGCCGCCTTGATCCGCGACCGAGGGAAACCGCCGTCGCCGCCACGCCGCACAGGCTTTGCCTGGCGACGCCCAGGGCAGCGACGGCGGAGGGGATCTGCGCTATGGATGACTCGGGAAGGTAAGGGATGGGCGCCCCGGCGCGGCGGCCGCCGCGCGGAGGTGGGCGGAGGGTTAGGCCACCAAGATGGTATATGATCGACTAGCTTAGCTATACTTAGCTATATATGTTACTCATTTAACAAACTTTTCTCACAATTGGGGGAATGCATTTTTTTAAAGTGTCCCCACCCTCCAATTTTGTGCTAGGTCCGCCACTGCCATTATGGCTTTATCTACGTTGCAGTCGATAACTAAAATAACATGGGAGTCATGGTATCGTGGTCGTGGATCGGAATAGATCAAGACAGAGGTACGTCGGCGTCTCGGCCGGTCACGAGCCAATGGTGGTTCGGCAGCTTACGACATTGAGCTGAATCATCCAAGTGCCGGTGACGTGCGACGATGTTTAATTAAGATAACACACTGGCATTCCTTATCAAGATCGAGGTGGCCGACCGACAGGGACGACGTGAAAGACCCATGGGTTATCGCTGACGACGGCGACGTCGACTTGCAATGACGCAAAAGAAAGCGACACTGTAATTGCGGAGAAGTTCGGTGCAGAAAAACTCATACAGTACAATCGTCTGTTTTCTACGCTTGTAGACTTGTAGCACCAGAGGATGGAAGCGTCTGAGCTGGATTTAGCGTAACGAAATCATACAGACAGATTAGCACGTTTTCATATGATCACGTACATTCTGGTGCTGGTTTTGGACTTCTGGTACACAGCGGTAGTTTATGCTAAATCAGTATCCCCTTGTGTCGATCGATTCCTCGACAGAGATCAAACAAACGAACAGTAAGCTTATGTACACGCGCCGGCGAGGTGGGGCGCTCGGTTAGCCCTTTCGCAGGTGGTGCGCGGCGCGGCTAGCCTTTGGTGTCCTTGTCGCGGGCGGCGGAGGCGAGGCGGGAGGCGATGGCGGAGTGGTACATGGCGTCGTGGAAGCTCTCCGTCTCCATCATCCGCATGCGCAGCTGCCGCGCCTTCTCCTCCGTCAGCACCCCGAACCGCCTCGCCGCCGGCTTCTCGCGCTGCTCCTCCGGCGCCGACGAAGCTGCAGGCTGGGCGTCGATGTAGTCGGGCTGGCCCGACCACCCCAGCAGCGGCGCCCACCATTTGCCGTTCCCGTCGGAACGGAGCCTCGGCCCGGCGGCCGCGCAGGAGCAGGGCCGGGCCCCGGGCACCGCCGGACGGACGGAGAAGGCGGCTGAGGTTCCATACGCCACTGTCATTGATGAATTGATGCGCAACGCGAGAACACGAGGAAGAATCCAAAGATTTCAGCAGGGTTGGCCGGTTTACGATTGAGCAAGAGCTGGATTGGTTCCGTTTCGATCGTTGTTGCTGGCTTGCTGCTAAAGGTGGCGCGCGGTGGGATTATATAAAGCGCGCGGGAGGAGCGGGGAGAGGAACGAGCGGATAAGCTTTCGCGGGCGGACCGAGGGGAGAGGATGGGCCGGGGCTGCCACGTGCCGCGCATCGCACGGTACGTTCCCGATAGGGACGGGATATTCGGCCGTGACTGCCGTGTGCCGCGCGTGCGCTTTTTTCTACTACGGAGTACTTCGAAATGAAATGTTCCACCTTTGTCCGCATCTCCACAATATATATGTCCAAAGCATTTTTATTTAGATTTATGTACATCTCCACACTATATGTGAGTTCGTCAGGTTTCGCGAAAAAATCGATATTTTTTATGATCTATGAAATAAAGAGAAATTTTACTTTTATAAAACCCTATTTTAGCACCGAGTTTTACTTTTTTTACACATGTCACACCATAAGTCGATTTTTCATAAAACAATTTTGTTAACACATAGCATGTGAAGATGTACGTACAAATTTATTTTTCAATTTTTTAATATTTTCAAATATATCTAAAATGGATTTTTTTTAAAGGAAGCATATGTTATACTGAGCAAAACCACCACTCCCATGACGCATCTCTAAAATATGATGGAAAATAGGGCACACGGATTTTGGATGGTGCAAAATAAGCCATGTCCAGTGGCCCCAGCACTTCAAACTTGCATTTCGACACGTCAAACTTCGATCTAAAAAACTCAAACTTTCATTTGAATACTTCTAATCCACTTAGGCAGTTCGATACATTTGAACTCTAATCTGACGATACATAGAACTTGACATCGACTTCGACAATACATAGATCGATAAACGCTAGTGTGGCAATAAATGAAGCTCATCTACAAGATCACAAAAGTGGAAGTTGCGGATGTGAGCTGCTTTTCCCTGCGCGCACGGTGAGACGAAAGACGGCAGCAAACGTTGGTGCTCCGCTGGCATTTTAAACTACAGGTGCCAGCATGGGGAGTATGAGTTTGATTAAGTATTATGGAGATATGAATATCTATGATATCAATTGAATACTCTGTTGTTTAAATGTATTTTTTTGAAAGGTATCCACGTGTTTTAATATTGGTTAAAGTTACAACACACGCAGTCCCATACTAGGCAGAGCAAGGACAAAAGTCCTGATACATTTGCACAGAACACCCTGAGAAGAGATACATTACAACCGCCTCCTCGAAGATGCCTTTGCAGATCGCCAACTGCCATCGATCTCCGCCACCGCGATAGCGCCGCCGGTGACAAGAGGGACAACAAACCTTCATACTCTGGTCCGAACAAGCACCATCGCGAACAAAGCCGCTTTATGAGCCAATGAACTTGTCCGCCGCGAACGACAGAGCCTTCTCTGATGTGGCTCGTCAGTCGGGGAGCGTCCCCGTGCTCGTCGAACTCCAGAACCATCATCTTCATCCGACCAGGTCGTAGAAGAGCACTGGATCTGCTTGCCACTATCCACAAACAATGCAGCCAACTAGACATGCCCAGGCCGTTGCGATCATACTCCAAAGAGATGATAGCCGCTGGCCCACTGCATTGTAAACAAATTTCACAGACTCTGAGACGGTGCTGGAGCGCACACCGTCGAGACGACGAAGCCGGAGAACACAATCCCAAGATTTGGTCGTTGCCGCTGCTACCACTTCCGGAAAAACTAACCTTGCCGATTTGAACGACCAGCGAGGAACACACGACGCCGACTCCTTGACATCGTCGCGAGCAGCCTTGTCGAGATGGGGGGAGCCGTGGACACCTTATTCGTCGGAACGACGGCACTGCCTCCATTAAAACGCCGCCACCACACAAACTAGTACCTAACCTATCTACAAGCCTTAACCTGGCACCGGGGTCCTCCACTCCTTCTGCTGCCGGAACGGCAGTCGGAGGAGGGAAAACCCACGGGCTGGTCGACAGTGGATGATGGGATCTGGTAACCGCCTTCTCCTACAACATGAGAGACGAGATTGGGATTTTGGGGATTGAAGGATATCTTTGAATCAAAGTTTTGTTTAAATGTAGTTGTGGAGCTATGCAGAGGTCAAAGGGGGGCCAATGCCCCCCCCCCCCACCGTCCTGAAGGTGTGGACCTATGTTTGTTCAGTGTTGAACTAAGAGCATCTCCAGTCGCGTCCCCCAAAGCGTCCCCCAAAGGGATTTGGGGCGCGCCGGACAAAAAAACCGTTCCAGCCGCGTCCCCCAAAGCCCATTTTTGTCCGGCGCGCCCCCATACGGTGTCCGGCGCCCCGAGCCCGTCCCCGTCCCACGGGGACGCACCGGGCACGCCGGACACAACGAAAGCGAGGCGGGGAGTGGCGGGGCCGACCCGTCGGCGGCACGGAAGGCTAAAACCCCGTCGCCTACCTTTGGTCAAACGACGTTAATGGCGTCCCTCGTTTTCCCGGCGACGCGAGGACGCGTCTCGTCGTGCATGGCCGCGTGGCCGTCCGCGCCGGAGTTATTGCGTGTAACCACCCGCTGCCACCGCTGTTTTAAGACGCCCTGCAGTTCTCGCCGCTCATCACAATCCTTATCGTCGCCGCCGCCTCCCCCTCCCAGATCTTCTCCTCGCCGCTCCAAAAAATGTCAAGCTCGTCCTCCCGCAAGATCGCCGCGGCGAACGGCTTCGGCCGCGGCAGCCTCACCGTGGCGGAGGCGTGGGCGCTGTACCACGCCCGGTATCCAGTCCCGCCGGACATGCGGCTGCCAAGCAGCGGCGGCTGGAAGATGGCCGTGAACGGCATTGGCATCCCGCTGATGACCCACAAGTATAGGGGGTGTATCGTAGTATCTTCGATAAGTAAGAATGTCGATCCCAACGAGGAGCAGAAGGTGTTGACAAGCAGTTTCGATGAAGGATTCACTGTAAATGCTCACAGACAAGTATTCGGGGGTTTTGATGTAACAGTATGAATAAAGTACAAGTAAATAAAGTGCGAGAGAAATAATTGCAGCGAGTGACCCAATCCTTTTTAGCACAAAGGACAAGCCGGTTTGTTTACTTATAATGACCAAACGTTCTCGAGGACACACGGGATTTTAGTCTAGTGCTTTCGCTACATACGGCTAATTAATCTTCATTGTTTTGATAAGTGTTGTGTGGGTGAACCTATGCTAATGTACCGCCCTTCCTAGGACTAATACATACTTGTGATTATACCCCTTGCAAGCATCCGCAACTACAAGAAAGTAATTAAGATAAATCTAACCACAGACCTTAAACTCCGAGATCCCGCTATCCCTCCCCGCATCGATATACCAACAGGGGCTCGAGTTTCGTCACTCCGGCAACCCCGCAATTGGCAAACGAGTACAAAATGCATTCCCCTAGGCCCATAAAGGTGAAGTGTCGTGTAGTCGACGTTCACACGATACCACTAGAAGAATAACACCACAACTTAAATATCATAACATTGAATATTACTCAACCATACTTCACTACTAACATTTAGACTTCACCCATGTCCTCAAGAACTAAACGAACTACTCACGAGACATCATATGGAACATGATCAGAGGTGATATGATGATGAATAACAATCTGAACATAAACCTTGGTTCAATGGTTTCACTCAATAGCATCAATAACAAGTAGAAATCAATACCGGGAGAGTTTCCCCTATCAAACAATCAAGATCAAACCCAAATTGTTACAGCGGTGACGGCGTGCAGCGATGGAGACGGCGGTGATGATGATGAAGAGGATGATGATGGTGATGGAGATGATGTCCAGCTCGATGACGGTGACGATGGCGTCGATTTCCCCTCCGGGAGGGAATATCCCCGACGGATCTCAACTCGCCGGAGAGCTCTTTTCTCTCCGGTGTTCTCCGCCCCGCAGAGGCGGCTGTGGCTCTTCGCGATGTACCCCTGGAGCTTAGGTTTTCAGGACGAAGACGTACGCGAAGAAAAGGAGGTGAGAGAGGGCTGTGGGCCCCCTCCTCACAGGGCGGCGCAGCCAGGCCTTGGGCCGCGCCGGCCTATGAGGTGGGCCCACCTCGGGTCCCCTCGGCTCCCCCTTCTGGCTCCCTTCGTCATCTGGAAAAATAGGATTTTTCGTATAATTTCCGTCAACCGTTGATCTTCCGAAATATTGCATTCCGACGGTGCTTTTTCCAGCGAGAATCCTGGCTCCGGTGCGCGATCCCCAAATAATCATGAAACATGCAAAATAGATGAAATAACATAAGTATCATCTCCAAATATGAAATATATCAATGAATAACAGCAAATTATGATATAAAATAGTGATGCAAATTGGACGTATCAACTCCCCCCAAGCTTAGACTTCGCTTGTCCCCAAGTGAAACTGAACTCGGTAAACAGGACCACATGTTTATGGAGTGAAGAGTCGATAAATCAAATACGGACAAGAAGCATCATATTCATTCACACAAGACATTCTAGTGAACAACTTCCTCATATAACTCAACTTGAAACAAGTATAAGGTAATCACAAATAAAGGTGCATAAGAAATCATAGTTGGTGATGGCAAACTTTGTTCTTGGTAAGAGAACGATTAACGATTATACTTATCTATGGAGCAGCGCTTTCATATTAAAGCTTATGGTAAACTTGCATACTCAATCATAGTAATCATTGATAACTTTCAAAGCTATATTCATTCGGATAAAACTTGTACTAAACAAGGAAGAGTAAAAGACATGATGAAGTAAATCACAATATAATGGTTTGATCACAACAACTCAAATGCTTGCTTAAGATGGAGGGGAATAGGTTTACCGACTCAACATAAAGTAAGAGACAGACCCTTCGCAGAGGGAAGCATGGATTACTATTTTTGTGCTAGAGCTTTTCATTTTGAAAACAAGAAACAATTTTGTCAACGGTAGTAATAAAGCATATGTGTTATGTATAAGACATCTTATAAGTTGCAAGCCTCATGCATAGTATACTAATAGTGCTCGCACCTTGTCCTAATTAGCTTGGATTAACACCGATTATCATTGCATACCATATGTTTCAACCAAGTGTCACAAAGGGGTACCTCTATACCGCCTGTACAAAGGTCTAAGGAGAAAGCTCGCATTGGATTTCTCGCTTTTGATTATTCTCAACTTAGACATCCATACCGGGACAACATAGACAACAGATAATGGACTCCTCTTTAATGCATAGGCATTCAACAACAATTATTATTCTCATAAGAGATTGAGGATTAGCTGTCCATACCGAAACTTCCACCATGAATCATGGCTTTAGTTAGCGGCCCAATGTTCTTCTCTAACAAGTATGCATACTCAAACCATTTGATTGTGAAGACCGCCCTTACTTCGGACAAGACGAACATGCATAGCAACTCACATGATATTCAACAAAGGTAAAAGAGTTGATGGCGTCCCCAGAAAACATGGTTACCGCTCAACAAGCAACTTACTAAGAAATAAGACACATAAGTACATATTCTTCACCACGATAGTTTTTAAACTATTTGTCCCATGAGCTATATATTGCAGAGGTAAATGATAGAAATTTTAAAGGTAGCACTCAAGCAATTTACTTTGGAATGGCGGAGAAATACCATGTAGTAGGTAGGTATGGTGGACACAAATGGCATAGGTTTGGGTTGAAGTTTCGATGCACGAGAAGCATTCCCTCTCAGTACAGGTCTTTGGCTAGCAAGGTTAATTAGCAAGCACAAAAGTTGAGGGAAACAAACGAATATACATGTGATAGAAATAATCATGCATCTTTCTTGTAAGCACAAACAATTTTAACTTCAGAATAATAAGCTATGAGCTAACAAGAAAGGAAGACAATGAAACAACTATATATATTTCTCTTTTCTACTTAAACCTCAAGGTGTTGTTACTATTGACCAATGCTAAGTTTGCCAAAACCAAATAGATTTACTCAATGCTCCCAAAGTGGTACCAATACTAAAATAAAGATCAATCATATAATAGAAATTGCAAACTAAAATAAGGTGTGCAATATGTAAATGATAAGACTTCTCATTAATATTTCATAACGATAACTCACACCAAGGGATACATAGACAACCGACTAAAGGAAAGATACTTCCACACTGCAACCCATCTTATATGATAACTTCCCTAATCATGATATGACACTACTTGATAGTAAAAAGTAAAAGGTAGTGATGATGTGATACCGCAGCACTCCCCCAAGCTTGGAATAAACCAAGGGGATGCCAATACCGATGATGAATTACTCCTTTGGCGATGGTGGTGATGAATTCCCATCATCATACTTCCAAGGAAGAGGCTCTCCATCAACAAACGACATCTTGGTCTCGGGAATCCTGAAACTAGCAGCATGGCTTATGTGTTTAAACCTGTTTTCATACTCACGATTCCGATTACGAACGTCGTAGAGTTGAGCTTGGAGTTTGTTGGTGGTGTCGTGAAGCGAGAGGATGTCGCCCCATAGCTTTGCATTTTCCTTCTCGTGTTCAGCAATGAGTTCAGACACAATCTTGTGGAAGATATCCACCTCACGCTCAGCCATCTTCTTGTAGTTGAAGACCTCTTGTTCTAGCTTCTCCATCCTGTCTTCCAAGCTTCCTTCTCCTTTAGGACCCTGGACATCTTTGATCTGTGGCTCCCCATCAACGAGCAGCAACTCCTTGGGATGCATCCTCAGCTCGTTCATGTACAAGTTGTCAAAGTCCTTGCAGGAGCTGTCCTTTGGAGTTTCTGACGAAGACATGATACCTCTAGATCCGAAGCAAATCCTGGCAGAAACAACTCGAAACAAAACACGTCGAGAAAACGATATACGGACCTCCATGGGTCCGGGGGATTATATAGCAGGAATTTTTATGTCATAAGGAAAGTACCAGGTCGAACGGGAGTCGGAAAGGGGCGACGAGGCGGCCAGCTCATAGGGCGGCGCGGGCCAAGGCCTGGCCGCGCCGGCCTATGGGGGCACCCCCTCGTGCGTCTCCTCCACTCCGTTTCGATCTCGTAATTTTTCATATTTTCCAAAAACAGCAAAAACATTGTTCGGAAAGTAAATCGCGAACTTTTTATTACCCGTACTCGTTACCTATTCAAAGTCGAGTTACGGCGGATCGTCAATTTGACCTTTGATGAAAGCCTCCGGTGTTTCCACTCGAATAACATCAACATCTACATTATAAGAATCACCCGAGATATAATGCTTGAGTCTTTGTCCATTCACCACTTGCGTGGCATTGCCTTGGAGGGAACTAATTTTAATTGCTCTCGAACGATACACCTCCTCAACAACATATGGTCCTTCCCATTTCGAGAGTAATTTCCCGCAAAGAATCCGAGACGAGACCGATACAATAGGACTTTATCCCCAATATTAAACTCTCTTTTGATAATCCTTCTATCATGCCATTTCTTAACTTTCTCTTTAAAGAGTTTAGCATTTTCATAAGCTTCACTTCTCCATTCATCTAGAGAACTTAATTGCAACAACCTCTTATCACCGGCTAGTTTAGGATCTTTGTTTAGTTCTCTAACAACCCAATAAGCTTTGTGCTCTAGTTCTAAAGGTAAATGACAAGCTTTTCCATAAACCATTTTATAAGGTGACATTCCCATGGGGTTTTTATAAGCAGTTCTATAAGCCCATAGTGCTTCCTTCAATTTACTAGCCCAATTCTTTCTAGTTTTATTATCAGTCTTTTGCAAGATAGATTTAATTTCTCTATTTGATAGTTTTACTTGCCCACTAGTTTGAGGATGATAAGCGGAAGCAATTCTATGATTAATACCATATTTAGCAAGAGTTTTTCTAAAACCACCATGAATAAAATGAGAACCTCCATCTGTCATAATATATCTAGGAACTCCAAATCTAGGAAAAATAATGTCTAAAAGCATTCTTAAAGAGGTCTCACCATCAGCACTTTTTGTAGGTATAGCTTCCACCCATTTAGTAACATAATCAACAACGAACAAGTATATGAGTGTTACCTTCCGAAGAGGGAAAAGGTCCCATGAAGTCAAATCCCCAACAATCAAACGGTTCAATAACAAGAGTATAATTCATAGGCATTTCATTGCGTCCGGAGATATTACCAACCCTTTGACATTCATCACAAGATAAAATAAACTTCCTTGCATCTTTGAAGAGAGTTGGCCAATAAAAACCTGATTGTAGAACTTTTGCGCGGTTCTATCTCCGGCGTGATGTCCTCCATAAACACCGCCATGACATTTACTCAATATCTCCGTTGTTCATATTCGGGAACACATCTTCGCAGAATACCATCCACTCCTTCTTTATATAAGTGCGGGTCATCCCAAAAATAATGCATCAAGTCATAAAAGAATTTCCTCCTTTGTCTGAGCTGAAAAGGTTGGAGGCAAGTACTTGGATACAATAAAGTTAGCATAATCGGCGTACCAAGGACCTGTCTCGCGAGCTCACCTTTATTACAGCCAATTGTTCATTTGGAAAACTATCATTAACAGAACGAGGATCATAAGCAATATTTTCCAATCTAGACAAATTATCAGCAACAGGATTCTCAAGCACCTTTCCTATCTATAATATGCAGATCAAATTCTTGCAAAAGAAGTACCCATCTAATAAGCCTTGGCTTAGCATCTTTCTTTGTCATAAGGTATCTAATTGCAGACATGATCGAGTATGAATAGTAACTTTTGAATCAACGATATAAGATCTAAACTTATCACAAGCAAAGACTACAGACTAACAATTCCTTTTCGGTAGTAGCATAATTTCTTTGAGCGAGCATCAAGAGTTTTACTAGCATAATGAATAACATTCAGTTTTTTATCTACTCGTTGTCCAAGAACGAGCGCCTACAAAGCAAAATCACTAGCATCACACATAATTTCAAATGGTAAGTTCCAATCAGGAGGTTCAACTATAGGGGCAGCTTGTTAAGGCTTTCTTTAGAGTTTCGAAAGCTTCCTTACAATCATCATCAAAAACAAAAGGTACATCTTTTTGAAGAAGATTAGTAAGAGGCTTTGAAATCTTGGAGAAGTCTTTAATAAACCTCCTATAAAACCCAGCATGACCAAGAACACTACGAATACCTTTAACATCCCTTGGATAGGGCATTTTCTCAATGGCTTCAACTTTAGCTCTATCAACTTCAATACCTCTCTCGGAAATTTTATGTCCCAATACAATTCCTTCATTAACCATAAAGTGGCATTTCTCCCAATTAAGAACAAGGTTAGTTTCTTCACATCTCCGCAAAACTTTATCAAGGTTCCGCAAGCAATTATCAAAAGAATTTCCATAGACGGAAAAATCGTCCATGAATACCTCTACAATACTCTCACAAAAGCCATGAAAAATAGCAGACATGCATCTTTGAAAAGTAGCAGGAGCATTACATAAACCAAAAGGCATACGCCTATAAGCATAAGTTCCATAGGGACAACTGAAAGTGGTTTTCTCTTGATCTTTAGTTTTAACAGCAATTTGTGAAAACCCAGAATAACCATCAAGAAAGCAAAAATGAGTATTTTTAGATAACCTTTCTAACATTTGATCAATAAAAGGCAAAGGGTAATGATCTTTCTTAGTAACCTTATTAACTTTTCGATAATCAATGCACATTCTATACCCTACAACTACTCTTTGAGGTATGAGCTCATCATTATCATTAGGCACAACAGGCATTCCTCCTTTCTTAGGAACACAATGCACAGGACTAACCCATCTACTATCAGCAATAGGATATATAATACCAGCATCAAGGAGTCTTAATACCTCATTTCTTACCACATCCTTCATCTTAGGAATTAGACGACGCTGAGGTTCAACAACAGGCTTTGCATCATCTTCCATATTAATGGCGTGTTGGCAAATAGAGGGAGAAATCCCCTTCAAGTCATCAAGAGTGTAGCCAATAGCACCTCGGTGTTTCTTCAGTATTTCCAATAACCTTTCTTCTTCAAACTCGAAAGCCTAGAACTAATAATAACAGGATATATTTTCTTATCATCAATATGAGCATATTTAAGATTATCGTGCAATGGTTTTAAATCAAAGACAGGATCTTCCTTTGGTGGTGGTGTTGTACCCAAATCTTCCACCGGTAAATCATGCTTAAGAATAGGTTGACGAAGGAAAATTTCATCAAGCTCATCTCTTTCTTCCCTAAAAACTTCACTCTCACTATTCTCCAAATGTTGCCGCAAAGGATTACTAGGAGCAAGAGCAATAGATGCACACTCTGTTCAACTTTAAAATCACTATTAGGCGAATCAATTTTATAAGGAGTTTTGGTAAATTTAGAGAAGTTAAACTCATAAGATTCACCTACAAATTTAGTCAAAATTTTCTCTTTCTTGCAATCTATAATAGCTCCACAAGTATTTAGAAAAGGTCTACCAAAAATAATAGGACAATATTTACTAGCAAGTAGAACCAAGTACCAAAAAGTCGGCAGGATATTTAATCTTACCACATAGAACTTCCACATCTCGAATAATACCAATAGGAGAGATAGTTTCTCTATTAGCTAGCCGAATAACCACATCAATATCTTCAAGTTCACAAGAACCAATTTCATGCATGATCTCCGTATAAAGCTCATAAGGAATGGCGCTAATACTTGCACCAATGTCACATAAACCATAATAACAATGATCACCAATTCTAACAGAGAGCATAGGAACACTAGCTTTCCTAGACTTATTAGGATGCGAAACAATATTAGAGGCATCTTCACGAGAAAATAATATGACCATCCTCCACATTTTCAAGTCACAAGATCTTTAATAATTGCAACAGCAGGTTCAACTTTTATTTGTTCTTCAGGTTCTATAGGTTTCTTTTCACTTTTATGAACCGCACTATTTATAACAGAGTACTCCTTCATTTTAGCAGGGAAAGGAGTTTTTTTAATATAAGCTTCATGAATAACATGATCAACAGTTTCCACTACAGCACATTTATTTATAGATGAATCAATTTTATCTTTATACGGTTCATGATACTTATCAAAGTTCTTCTTAGGCAATTCATAATGAGAGGCAAAAGCTTTATAAAGATTTGCAGCAACTTGAGAATCAAGACCATAAGTAGCACTCATATTACGAAATTTATCAGTATCCATAAAAGTTTCAATGCATTTATAATCATAATTTATACCTGATTCTCTATCCTTGTTCTCCCATCCTTCAGTATTTTCTTGGATCCGATTAAGAAGGTCCCTTTTAAACTCTTCCTTGTTGCGTGTAAATGATCCAGAACAAGAAGTATCCAGCAAGGTCTTGTCTTGAAAAGAAAGTCTTGCATAGAAATTATCAATAATAATATTACCAGGAAGCTCATGAATGGGGCATTTGAGCATTAAAGACTTCAATCTCCCCCACGCTTGGGCAATACTCTCTCCTTCATGAGGACAAAAATTATATATGCGATTCTGATCTTTGTGAATCTCACTTGGAGGATAGAACTTAGAATAAAACCAGGGCACAATATCATTCCATTCAAGAGAATCCCCATTATCCAGTAATTTATACCAATGCGCCGCTTTACCATACAGCGATATAGAGAATAGTTTCTTCCTCACTTCATCCATAGCAATACCTGCACACTTGAATAACCCGCATAATTCATGTAAGAACAGTAAATGATCTCCAGGGTGGACAGTTCCATCCCCTGTATAACGGTTACCCACTACACGTTCAATAATTTTCATAGGTATTTTGTATGGTATTTCTTCCTTACCTGGCGCCTCATCCACTACCTTTGCAGTAGTAGTAGATTTCCCAAATAAACACTCAAGAGAAGATCTCTCCATAATGAATTATAGCAGCAAGCACAAATAAAATCAGCACAAACAAGGAGAAATTTCCCTTACCAATTCCACTTACCAATAGCGCTTCACTCCCCCGGCAACGGCGCCGAGAAAATAGTCTTGATGACCCACAAGTATAGGGGGTGTATCGTAGTATCTTCGATAAGTAAGAATGTCGATCCCAACGAGGAGCGAAGGTGTTGACAAGCAGTTTCGATGAAGGATTCACCGTAAATGCTCACAGACAAGTATTCAGGGGGTTTTGATGTAACAGATGAATAAAGTACAAGTAAATAAAGTGCGAGAGAAATAATTGCAGCGAGTGGCCCAATCCTTTTTAGCACAAAGGACAAGCCGGTTTGTTTACTTATAATGACCAAACGTTCTCGAGGACACACGGGATTTTAGTCTAGTGCTTTCGCTACATACGGCTAATTAATCTTCATTGTTTTAATAAGTGTTGTGTGGGTGAACCTATGCTAATGTACCGCCCTTCCTAGGATTAATACATACTTGTGATTATACCCCTTGCAAGCATCCGCAACTACAAGAAAGTAATTAAGATAAATCTAACCACAGCCTTTAAACTCGAGATCCTGCTATCCCTCCTGCATCGATATACCAATGGGGGCTCAGGTTTCTGTCACTCCGGCAACCCCGCAATTGGCAAACGAGTACAAAATGCATTCCCCTAGGCCCATAAAGGTGAAGTGTCGTGTAGTCGACGTTCACACGACACCACTAGAAGAATAACACCACAACTTAAATATCATAACATTGAATATTACTCAACCATATTTCACTACTAACATTTAGACTTCACCCATGTCCTCAAGAACTAAACGAACTACTCACGAGACATCATATGGAACATGATCAGAGGTGATATGATGATGAATAACAATCTGAACATAAACCTTGGTTCAATGGTTTCACTCAATAGCATCAATAACAAGTAGAAATCAACACCGGAGAGTTTCCCTATCAAACAATCAAGATCAAACCCAAATTGTTACAGCGGTGACGGCGTGCAGCGATGGAGACGGCGGTGATGATGATGAAGAGGATGATGATGGTGATGGAGATGATGTCCAGCTCGATGACGGTGACGATGGCGTCGATTTCCCCCTCCGGGAGGGAATATCCCCGGCGGATCTCAGCCTGCCGGAGAGCTCTTTTCTCTCTGGTGTTCTCCGCCCCGCAGAGGCGGCTGTGGCTCTTCGCGATGTACCCCCGGAGCTTAGGTTTTCGGGACGAAGACGTACGCGAAGAAAAGGAGGCGAGAGAGGGCTGTGGGCCCCCTCCTCACAGGGCGGCGCGGCCAGGCCTTGGGCCGCGCCGGCCTATGAGGTGGGCCCACCTCGGGTCCCCTCGGCTCCCCCTTCTGGCTCCCTTCGTCATCTGGAAAAATAGGATTTTTCGTATAATTTCCATCAACTGTTGATCTTCCGAAATATTGCATTCTGACGGTGCTTTTTCCAGCAGAATTCTGGCTCCGGTGCACGATCCCCAAATAATCATGAAACATGCAAAATAGATGAAATAACATAAGTATCATCTCCAAATATGAAATATATCAATGAATAACAACAAATTATGATATAAAATAGTGATGCAAATTGGACGTATCACCCGCCGCCGCCGAAGCCGGACACGGATCAATGGAGGGACGCCATCAAGGCCCGGCGGGCTCAACTCACCCCCGCAGAGCGGTTGGATCCAACGTGGGCGGTCACCAACAACGACGCCTGGTGGACGACGTACTTCAAGGCGAAGTACGACGTCGAGATGCACAGCACCGAGAACCTCGTCGGCGGCCCCAACAGCTGGAACAAGGACGGCCGCGCCCTGTTCGGGGCGTTCCGGGCGCACCCTCGACAACGTCATCCGCGGCATCCGCAACGGCGCTCCAAGGCTGGAGATGCCGTCGTCGCCGCCGCCGTCTCCTCAATGGCAGCCGAGGAGGACGACGTACTCCTCCTCCTCGCACTCTTCTTCCTCGGGACCGGCGCGATCGATGCCGTCCTCGTCGTACCGGTCGGCGCCCTACACCGTCCCCAAACGGGAGGTCAAGGAGGAGCCGGTGACGCCCGTCAACACGAGGCGTGGCGGCAGCGGCAGCGGCAGCCGACGGCAGCAAGGGAGGCGCGGCGGCGCCCTCCTCATCCCGAAGCCGGAGGTGAAGGAGGAGCCGGAGGAAGCATCGCAGGCAGCGCTGCTGGCGGAGTACGAGCGGCAGCAGCGGCTCATCGCCAGCAGCGACGACCCCGAGGACTGCCCAGGGCTGCGGGCGGCGTTCTTGGCGTCCATGAACGACAAGGACGCCTGGAGGGGCGACCTGGACGCGGCGATCGCCATGTCCATCCGCGACTCCGGCAAGCCGCTGGTGGACCTCACCGACGACGGCGAGGCAGGACCAAGCGGCGTGGTGAAGGACGAGCCCGTCGACGAGCCCGTCGAGGAGCGCGTCAAGCAGGAGGTCGTCACCGAGGAGATGTACAACTTCCGAGCAGTACTACGACGCCTCCGGCCGCCGCAAGTGGTTCTAGATTAGGTTTAGTTTAAATTTAGTCAAATTTCGTTCGAATCTATGTAAGTTTGGACGAATCTAATCGAATCTCGTTAAGTTTAAAATTTCCGAATTTTTGTTTGGGGGACGCGACTGGGGAGCGACGTCCCCCAAAGGCGGCACGAACGAAACACGTCCCCCAAACGCTCAATCCGGCGCGGTTTGGGAGACGGTTTGGGGGACGCGACTGGAGATGCTCTAAGTTAACAACCTAAGTGAGAGGAACTTATAAAAAGCAGGTACCTGAAAGAAACAGGGATGTTGAGTGTAAATTATTTATATCTTATCCTTGCCGAATTCATTTAGACATGTAGCAACATCCACCGAAGGATGCATCATGTTGAAGTGGCTACATGTTTAAGTTGAACATTTATTTGAAGAGCATATGTTTTGATCGAAACATGCCGACTTCCTTCCAATGGTTGCATGGTGAGATGAAGAGACGATGGTTGCTCTTGTGTCGCCCGCAGATGCACGTGGG
Organism: Lolium rigidum; assembly: GCF_022539505.1. Taxonomy (NCBI): domain Eukaryota; kingdom Viridiplantae; phylum Streptophyta; class Magnoliopsida; order Poales; family Poaceae; genus Lolium; species Lolium rigidum. The sequence continues at coordinate 260,454,850 of NC_061513.1, read as the reverse complement.
ATCATCTACATTCTTAAATACGGTAGATCATATATATAGTTAATTCGTGGGTACAAATTATCAACCTTGAACAAAATCATAATCTCACACGTTGATATCAATGACAAATTACTCCCTCCATCTGAAATTAACAGGCGTGCACGTAGTTTAAGAAATTGCTTTGATCATTATTTTGATCAATAAAATATGAAATATATGTCACAAAAATTATATCATTGGAAAACATTTTTCCATACGAATCTAATGATATAGATTTTATAGACATAAAATTTATATTTTGTAGATCAAATCAATGATCAAAATTTGTCTTAAACTACGTGTGTGCTTGTTAAACCAAGATGGAGCGAGTATAATTAAAAGCCTTATCCAAAAATGCTTACATTGCATGTTAGACAAATGGCGGGTTTGGCATAGTCACCAACTGGAAACGTAATGAAATGGTGGGTTTGACAGAGAGTGTCATCTTTGCCTTACGTACCGTTACAGTCGATACCTAAAATAACATTTGGTCATGGTCTCCCATGGCTCGGATTAGATCAAGGTAGAGGTCGGCGTCACTGTGTCCGCGATCGATGAGCCAATGGGCAACGGAGGCTTGGCAGAGTACACGTCGTGATTGAGTTGAATTATCAGGTGGAGATGACGTGCCAAGTTGTGTAATTATGATAACGCACTCACTGGGGTTACTACTTAATGATCAAGTGGTGATAGGCAGCGACGCACGTACGCAAAGTCCCATGGGTCGTCGCCGCTGACGAGGTGCAATCGCGACTTTGCGAGGAGTTTTGAGCCCTTGATGCAGATTAAGTGCACGGACAGAATTAACCTCACTCCGCGGGGAGGAAATTGAACTCTGTCAAACTTGCAATAATACATCTGATCACCCTAGGTTGCTTTGTCATGAGCATTGAGTCGCCACACTGTGCGAGCTTGGAAGCATCCGAATCCCTGGAGCTGTGATTTCACTGAAGTAGGATTCAGAGTTCCAGACATTCAGTGTAGCGACACACACGGAGCAAAGCAAAAAATTATTTGTGTACATCATCATAGCACTATAGCAGTTGTGGTGCAGGTTTTGCTTCAGAACGAACTGATAAGATTAACAAGTGTTTCGTCTCCATGAATAAGTCCGGGAGAGTCGGAAGGGCGGCGTCCTAAATATTACTGGCCCTTCCCCTTCCCTCATGCTCTGACGGAGCACGAACGATCACCCGAACAAAGAAAGAAAGGAAAGCTTAGTTATGCACTCTCGCACGGTCCGTCACTTTTGGGAAACCGGGACGCGCGGTCGGGCTCGGCTCCGGTCGTTTTAGCGGTCGCACCCACGATCATCCCGTGGGTGGTGGTCTTTTGGGCACCGGCACGGGGGTTTTGCATTTTTCTTTATGGAAATATCTTCCGAATGCAACGTTCGGCCTCTGGTATAAAGAACTCGAAGGTGTTCATAGAGAATTTTGCAAACATCTCAACACAAAATTGATTCTACTAGTGTTACAAGATAGTATCCCCTTCGTGCCAAAAAGAAGAAGTATCGCAACTTCATCTAGACACATATACGAATATATCTACACATTAAAAAATATGTGTAGATCCAAAAAAATGGTGATATTTATTTTGAAACGGAGGTGGTACATCGTAAGCTAAACTATTTGGTGCTTCTTTATCCCACTTTATTGCCACATGGCTATCATGGCATGATGTGCCTTACATCGGGGCAGCAAAGGTGCCACATTTGGCCCTGGTGCTGAATGTCGTGAACCAGAATATAGAAGGTAGCAAGCAAGATTTTTTTTTAAAAAGATGAACAACATCTTGATCTTCCGCAGCTGTGATTGCAATAAGCATATCTTCCAAACAGTGGGCTTCTAGGCGCTGCACTCTCTCATTCTAGAACGAGCGTTCCAAATGCTTCAACAATTCAATGCCCCATGCCTAGCTTTTTGGAACAAGTTACCACAGTGGCGTCGAGGTGGTGGACGGTAGCCAGACATGCCAGTGTGTTGATGCAGAGAGGTCATGGCGGCGCCAACGTAGGTGGGACGAGCTTGTGGTGTTGGCTTATCCTTCCATGCTTTGATGCAATAATGGAGCGTACTCTCAAGAAGAAAACAATGTCCATTCTAGTACTTGCCATGGCCGCCTTAAGTTGGTATTGAACGGAGAATAGCCACGGTGCACCGCCACCGCTCTGCAGCTATAGTTTGTGGTGTAGAGCCACCAGACTGTAATAGTTGAACATAAGAGCAAGGGAAGAGCATAGGCGAAAGCTTGGAGGAGACGATGCACGAGGGACACGGGAAGATGATGGGCGTACAACACAATATACTCCCTCCGTTCACGCTTACCTCACGGTCTAGGTTTAGTTAAATTTTATAAAGTTTTTACCTAGGAAAAAATATCAACATCCATAATAAAAAAAACTATTATATTAGAATCAGTATACAGTATATTTTTAAATTATATGTATTTGATATTATCAATGTTGGTATTATTATTTCACTTTTTTCAAACTTTATAATTTTTAACTTTCAATAAATATAGTAAATGGAGGGAATATGTTCAACCTCAAAGAATCTCTGTCCACCTGACCGACTTTACGTCCTATTCATCCGGCCACATCAATTCTTTATCTGTTTGGAAAATGCAGGGCAGAAGCAATGTGATTTTCAACCGGAGTTATTTTTTGTGAATCTCAAAACAACTTGTGCCAACGAGTGGACATGATAGCACCCTCACCCATGCGTGCAATACATATGTATTTCCCATCTTCCAGGCCTTTCACAATAGGGATTTCTTTGAGGCAATGAACGAAGCTCACCTAGAAGATCATGAAAGTGGAAGTTGCGGATGGAAACATGTAATGAGCTAACCAGTATCATTTTGCAAGGCACGGTGAGACGACAGGCGGCGGCAGACGCCGGTGCTCTACTAGCACAGGAAACTATACGTGACATCAGGCAGAGTATGCAGTTTGATTAAGTATTATAGAGATATGAATATCTCCAATATCAATTGAGCACTCTTATGTTTAAATGTAGTTGTGGAGATATGCTGAGGTAAAGGGGGGAGGGGGACCAATGCCCCCCCCCCCCCACTTGCCTTGCTTCTGGCATGAAGGCTTGGAGGTATGTTCAGTGTCCAGGTAAGATAACAATGTTAGTGAGAGGAACTTATAAAAAGCAGGTAGCTAAAAGAAACATGGACACTGAGTGTAAATTATTTATAATTTTTCCTAGCTTAACTCATTTAGACATGTAGCAAACTAATTTATACATGTAGCAACTTCCACCGAAGGATGCATCATGCATGTTGGAAGTGGCTAAATGTTCAAGTTCAACATTTCGATGAAGACCATATGTTTATGTTTTGATCAAAACATGCGACTTTCTTCCAATGGCTGCAAGGTGAGATGAAGAGACGATGGAGGTTTCTATGGACAGGGAACCCTGGGTTGCTCTTGTGTCTCACACATGCACGTGGGATCATCTAGGTGGTTAAAAACGGTAGATCATATAGTATTACTAGCAATGGATGGCGCGGCGGCACGCCGCGCCTGTGCCGTGGCTAACTGATGGAAAATGCGTGAGATGGCATGAATATGTCACAAAGATTGTGGAACAACTTTCTTATGGATTAAAATTGTTGGTGGATGTACACTATTGTCGAGACTGATAGTATTGTGTGTTAATTATAATCACTGCAATTTAAGAGATTAATTGACAATATGGAAGGACATAGTCGATAATTTGTATAATTAAGCTGATCAACCAAAACGGTCTAGGTACCGTATTTGGAAGTTTTAGGAGTAATAACTTAGTGTGAGACAGAGAAAAGATAGATATTTGCACTGGTTCACAACCACGGATCTACCATGTGTGCAAGATCCCCTTTTATAGAGAAGCAAATAAAAAAAAGAATGGCTAACTAATTGAAAGGGAGTAACATGTTAAGTTGAAATAGACTAAATGTTCACCACCTATCAATTTATTAGCTAGTACATTGTTTCGTACCTATGAACGAACTGAATAATAGTCCCGAGCTTAGTTACCAGTCCTGATTCAGAATTTTGTATCAACCGAAGTATGCAATTGTTCCACTATAATCTTTATATAAACCAAAAAAGTGACAACAAAAAATACTGCAACCTTCGATGTCCGTAGAAACTAAGCAATGTGATGCATCAGAGAGAAGGAATATCACTATAGACATGGGAAACATGTTCGTAGTTCCGAAATGGTATTTAGCAATGTAGTTAAGGGAGTTGCTATATTTGGTGCTGTTATACTGAAATGGTGTTGTGGATGCCATTTATTTATATGACGAAGCACGGACCCTGAGAACAATTTAGGATCACATAAATTGTAAGAGAAAAAACTATTCATGTTAATTAACAGTATATAATATATAAAAAATAAGATTATCTTGGCTGTGGCAATTATATGCATCGCCACGAAGAAGTTTTATTCCAACATCCCTTTCATGCTAGAAATCAGTTTGCTCACCTCACCGGTATCATAGAACACTGCATTTCAATTATTGTGGATGGCTCCTACTGCTGGATTAGGATACCAACGACCTAGAAAATGATATGCATGGTATGGAATTACTCTAGTCCTGAGTGATAGTTAGCTAGTCAATGAAATATGGATGTGTGATCAAACTCTTCCTTTTCAAATAAATTATACCACATCCAGAATGACAAACAGACTTGGCTCGATAAATTTGTAAGAGGATAACTCACCTCATGAGCATTGGATGTCAACAAAAAATAAAGAACATATCTCTTAGCCTAGGAAGATAAGGAAAAACACACGCAGATTAAGAACCGTAAAAAGGGCAATATGATAACCAATAATCCACTAATCGTGAATAAAAGAATATTCTCTCTTACTCTATCCTATGAACTGATTTTTAAGCAACAAATTAACCAATAGACTGGAAAGCAAGTCAACAAAGGTTTAGCATGCAAAGAAGTTATTTCATATTATAAAAACAAAAACTGGAACTCACATGAGAGCACTAAAGCTTAGCAAGATCCGATTTCTACCTGGCATTTTCAAACTTTGCAGATCCATGTCGAAAAAGGTATTTTGTGGTCTGCTCGGTACAAAATGTGCCCACTGTCATTTAGGAGATAACTGATTTTTTTATATGCAGAAGTAAATTATTTTACATTACAAAGAACAGAACCCATACGTGAACACTAAAGTTAAGCAAGATACGATTGTTATCTATAAGAATTATGCATACCTACATGTAAGATGGAACATATACTGTCAAAATGGTGAAGAAGAAACATCCCACAAAAGGAATGCATTAGTAGAATTGTCAGCATTATGAATCTTATACATTTTCTCATTTGCAGTAAACGTGAAAATGTAGCATTGCATTGGCCAGCTACAATAAATATTGTTCTCCAACCAGTTACAGTGTGAATACAAAAATAAACACCTTATATTAATCACCATCTTATTTTTTTTGTGCAGCAAAGAAAATCCACAAACCCAGAGCAGGGAAAGATCACGAAGCCAAAATAAATAAAATCAATCACACTGCAGCTGACTATATATTGCATCTAGGCATGCTGAAAATGTTGTATGAGTTAGCAAGAAATGTAATAACCACTGATCATTCCACTAAAATGATTTTCTTTTTGTTATTGGGGCTCTCCATGAAGAGTGAAAGAGATAAATATAAATTGCATTATCTATGGACACTACATGAATATCTTATCTTCTCAGATACGGTATAATAGTTCACCATGCAAAGAGGATTAAGGATCAATCTGATTAAGGATAGCATTAGGCTGAGATAATGCAACAGACATGCCTGTTCCTGCTAATTTCAGAACAAAAAGCAGCTGGTTAGAATAACCAAGGAAGCAAACTATTCTTGTACCCTAAATGCTTCTTATAACAATTTAAAAGAACGAAAAAAAAGGATCTACAAAAAATATGTGCATCTTCACAGCCGTGTAACCGTGTTGTACAATCAATACATGAATTCAGAACTGTGCATACACGTACATCAACCCCAATTACCAGTAGTTCAGCTACTCAATTTGTGACTGGAGCTGAAAATCAACAATGAGGTCGAAAGAACAATGGTATCAATCAAAAGCATTGAAGCACCACCCTACTACTCCATGCTGAATTCGACTACTATTTACTAATATAAATCTGAAAAGAGCATGGTAACTAAACTAATTTGCGGTGCAAAGCCCTCTGTAACAGATTCAGATAAATGTATTAAACTCATCAAAGATAGAAATTCACATGCACGACCTGATTTCATGCCGAAGGCGCATCATCCTAGAACACAAACCAAGTCCAAAATGAAAACAGTTGGCACCAGCACATGTCAAGAACACGTTAGAACATCTGAGAATGGGCACCAGAGTAAAACCTGCAACCTCCCATGGAACACGGGCTACAAACACTACATAGCTGATCATGAGATTTCTTACCTTGCCCGTTTGTGGCCATCATCGCATATCTGTTGGCCGTCATCCATGTTGCCGCTGCTCGGTGGCGTCGGCAAATAGCGGCAGTGGCATGTCGGTGAGGCTGAGACAGCGCAGGCAGACCTCTAGCTGTCTAGCAAACCACCCTGAAACCAAAACAAAGCATGAGGCAACTCATATAACTGAATGGACAGATTAATTTCAACACTGGCAGACATTAGCAATATATTCTCACACAACTTATGTTACAATTGTGTCGAATTTCTGCGCCATGAGGCTGACGCTCTCAGCTGCTGGGGTCAGGTCACAGGGCAAGGGCCATGGCAGTGTGTAGAGCTCGAAGCGCCTCGAGAAGAAGGCGTCGTGCACCTACTCTAGCAATGAGTTGGGCGAAAACAGTCATACTTCCCACGGTCGCCGCGCGTACACCCGCTGCAGGACGTGCCTCGCGAACCCCGACACCTCCGTCGCGCCCACTCCATCATTATTTTGTACCCGCCCTGCTCTGTTTCCGCCGATTCCAGCGAGCTGCCCGGAGTTGGCATTGCCAAGACTGGACCACACGGCACCAGGGACGCCACTCCTCAATGAATCGGCCACCGCGAACCCTGTCGGACCCGTCACGCTCCATCTCCACCGGTCGCGCCGGGTTGGTGTGGCCTAGACCGAAGATAGCAATCGGAACGGAGCGATCTCCAGCTGTAGAGCGTCGGTGGCGGCATGCACATGATGCACGACCATACATGGCACCATGGCCCGCCGCCGAGCTCGGCCAACACACAGGGACCTCCGGCTGGGCATGCGGAAACAATGAACCAACGGAGACGTGGTACAGCTGTGAATCAACAGCGTCGTTGAGAGCCACTCCTCTCCAAGATACAGAGCACCCGCAGTGAAGCAACCAAATGGCGCAGCGGACTTGGGTCCAGGAACCGCTTCCAGGTGAGGAGCTGCATCACGGGAGCCGAAGCACCTCGTCGACGGCCGCTACATAGGAGCAGGAGAAGGAGCCGAGCCTGACCATAGCCGCTGGCCACGGAGGAGCTGGGATCTGGCGCCAGGGGAGAACCAGAGCGGGAGAAATTTCGAGCTCGCAGTCGCCGTTGGCCAAACCAGCTCCGAGGCGGCAGCCGACGTCACCGGAGCATGAGCCGAGCCTCACCATGGCTGTCGGCCATGGAGAAGCGGGAATCTCGCGGCAAGGAAGAGTCTGGATGGAGGAAAATTCCTCCTCGCAGTCGCTATCGGCCAAAGCAGCGTCGAGGGGGCAGCCGGCGAAGCACGCAAAAAATTCAGGATATGGAAGATGAAACAGAGAGAGGACGATGGGATCGGTGGAAAATAATGAGAGAGAGAGAGGAGACAAAAGAAAACACGAGAAGGGCCATAAAGAAGCCCACGCGTGGTGGGACATGGGCACAGCGCCGCTTTGACCATCAGGCAACGCTCCAACAGGTAAACTGACCCACCGCCCTTCAAAATACTGCTACGACCACACAGCTAAAACGCCACCACCGATGCAGCACGAATTAAACAGATGGTATACCACACGTGGCTACACCACAGGAAACAATCCAAATGCTACACAGCACCAAAACTGCACACTGGAGAATCCCGCGAAAACCAAGCCATCTAAAAGGGATACGTGTCAACTGCAGATTAATTCAGAGAGAGGCTCAAAATTATGAGAAAAAAGAAGTTGGTTCCCAAATAAGTATAGCATATATTAATCCATGGGTGCAAATTATCAACCTTGCAAAGAGTCATAGTTTCGTATGTTGATATTAATTGTAAGATTGTATTATGTCTCACAATTGATACAAAACTGTTTGGGGTACAAGGGATATAAATAGTAGAGCCAACCGACTAAGCCTAAAACCCTAGCTTGCGTTACAAGTCTAGCTTAACCGAAACATATAATCTAACATCCCCCCGCAGTGTCAACGTGGGGTTCAATCACGTTGAGACTGAAACGAATGTCATGAAACGGCTGTGTTGGCAGTCCCTTGGTAAAGATGTCGGCGAAGCTGCGCTGTAGTGGGAACATGAAGAACTCGAACTTGGCCCAAAGCAACTTTCTCCCCGACGAAGTGAATATCTATCTCAATATGCTTTGTCCGCCGATGCTGAACTGGATTGCTGGACATGTAAACCGCTGAAATATTATCACAATAAACAATAGTGGCCTGCTTGGATGGGATGATGAAGTTCAGCCAACAACTCGCCGTAGCCATACTTGTCTCAGCAATCGCATGTGCAACAGCTCGATACTCAGCTTCGCAGACGAGCGTGAAACCGTAACCTGTCGCTTAGAAGACCATGAAAGCAAATTGTTACCCATAAAAACACAGTATTCGGACGTGGACCGACGAGTGTCGGGGCATCCAGCCCAGTCCGCATCGAGTATGTCTGTCAAACTGGTAGGAGAAGTGGTGTTTATGTGAAGGCCATAATCTAATGTTCCTTTTAGATATCTAAGAGTGCGTTTCATGTGATTGTAGTGAGGAACTCATGGATCATGCATATATAGGCAGACTTGTTGGACATAATAAGATATTTCTGGGCGTGTTAGAGTAAGGTATTGTAGTGCACCCGCAATGCTACGGTAGAGAGTTGGGTCTGAGAATGGTTCGCCATCAGCAGAGAGTTTGGCGCTAGTGTCAACAGGTGTACGAGCAGGCTGACAGTCAATCATGCCTGCGCGGTTGAGAAGATCTAGAATGTACTGACGTTGGGAAAGAAAAAGACCATTAGAGTCACGTGTAACAGTGATGCCAAGAAAATGATGAAGCACACCAAGATCAGTCATAGAGAATTCAGAGTTAAGCAAAGTGTAATAATATGATCAAGAAAAGTCTTAGTGGAAGCAGATGAGAATGATATCATCAACATAAAGAAGAAGATAAGCTGTGTGTGTGGAAGTGTGATAGACAAAAAGAGAGGTGTCGGTGAGAGAGGGAGTGAAACCGATTGTTTGAATGTAAGTTGAAAAACGTTGGAACCAAGCCCTAGGGGCTTGTTTGAGACCATAGAGAGATTTTTGAAGGAGACAAACATGATCGGGAGTAGAGGAGTCTTCGAAGCCTAAAGGTTGTTGACAATAAACAGTTTCTTGGAGAGCACCATGAAGAAAGGCATTTTTGACATCGAGTTGGTGAATGGGCCAAGAAGAGGAAGTGGCGATGCTAAGAACAGTGCGAATAGTGCTAGGCTTGACAACAGGAGAGAAGGTCTCGTCGTAGTCGATGCCGTGCTGCTGCGAGAGAAACCACGACAAACCCAGCGAGCCTTGTAGCGAGAGAGAGTTCCGTCGGAGAGAAATTTTTGGCGGAAAACCCATTTGCCGGAAACAATATTTGCACCGAACAGGGCGAGGAACAAGGCGCCATGTATCATTGTGAATGAGAGCAGAAAACTCATCACGCATAGCGGCAGCCCGGTTAGGATCGAGAAGAGCACTTTTGTAGGTTTTAGGGATGGGGGAGATCGGAGAAGTGGTGGCATGAAGATTGAGACGCGGCCCTTTTGGAACGTGAAATCCCGTTTTGGCCCGAGTGCGCATTGTGTGATCATTTGTGGGAGCTTGGGTAGGAACAGCATGGGGTGGTAGAGGTGGAGTGGGATGAACAACGACGTCAGGCGCAGCGGATGAGTCAGACGTCGAAGATGGTGGAATAGGTGGAGAAGGAGCGTCGGGGGAGATGGGTGTATCGGGTGGAGGTGCGGACTCGGCGAGAGGAAGCAGCCGACCCGCTGTCGCGGCAGATGGAGTCGGCTGGAAGGGTCGCCGCGGCAGGCGAGGAGGGCACTCGGGGTGGCGGTAGGAGCGGTGTAGTGGTGAGGAAACCTAGCTGGGTGAGCTATGGGATGATGTAGGGTAGGCGATGGGTCAATGGGAGTTTGGGAGGGTGTACGTGGTGGAGAAAGGGAAGATATGCTCGGAAAAAGTAACGTGCCGAGAGATGTGGACGCGGCCGAGAGATGAGATCCAGGCAGCGATAACCCTTGTGTTCATCAGAGTATCCTAGAAAGACACAGGGAATGGAGCGAGGTGATAGTTTGTTGGTGGAGATGGCGGCAGTGTTTGGAAAACAAAGACAGCCAAAGACGCGAAGTTCGCAGTAGTTGGGATGACTAAGGTAAAGAGAGTAGAATGGTGTAGAGTTTGTATTGGACTTGTGAGGCCGGATGTTAAGTAAGTAGGTGGCTGTGCGTAAGGCTTCGGCCCAGAATTTTGGTGGCATTGAGGAGTGGATTAAAAGGGTGCGAATGATGTCGTTTATTGTGCGAAGCGAGCGTTCTGCCTTGCCATTTTGAGGTGAAGTGTATGGGCATGAAAATCGGAGAAGAATGCCATGTTGAAGAAAGAAGTTTCGGTTTTGAAAGTTATCAAATTCTTTGCCGTTGTCACATTGGATAAATTTAATGGGAAGAAAGAAGTGTGTGGCGACATATTTTTGAAAGTTTAGGAAAATGGTGTGTACGTCTGATTTGTTGCGTAAAGGAAAAGTCCAGACAAAGTGTGTGAAATCGTCTAGAACGACTAGATAATATTTAAAGCCAAGAGACACTAGTATGGGGAGATGTCCATAAATCGCAGTGCAAAAGTTCAAAAGGAAAGGTACTAACAGTAGTAGAGGAACTAAAGGGCAAGCGAACATGTTTTCCTTGCTGACAAGAGGGACACATGGAGGTATTATGACTATCCTTATTACAATTTATTGAAAATTCGCTAAGTATAGAAGACAAGGTAGCGTTGTGGGGGTGGCCGAGACGGTGATGCCAGAGGTCGACGGACGCCGCCATGGAGGTGGGTGGGTCGTGGGTGGCGGCGCCATGGAGAGTGTAGAGGTCGCCGGAGCTATTGAACCGAGCGATCTCCGCTTTGGTCCGGTAGTCCTTTACGGATAAACCAAACGGATCAAATTCCATAGAAACAAGATTGTCACGGGTGAACTGACGAACAGAAATTAAGTTTTTGATTAGCGCGGGTGCAATAAGGACATCACGTAGGAGGAGTTGTTTGGTGGGTGTAGGTATGGTGGTTTGGCCGGTGCAATATATAGGTATAGTAGTGCCGTTGCCTAGGACTATGGATGAAAGTGGTGTGGTGGAAAAATTTGACAAGCATATTACTAGAAGCGGACATGTGACTAGAAGCACCGGAATCGAAAATCCAGTCCATACCCGAGTTTCCCGGGCAGCGAAGTTGTTCATGGCTCCGCAAGAACGCAGATTGGTCCCAGCTCGGTGAAGGAGCGGAGGTCGGTTGATGCAGCGGGGCAGTTGGAGCAGGCGGCATGAGGACAGGCGAAGGCTGAAACATCTGGGGGTGCTGATATGGCATGTATGGCATCCCCCCGTCGTAGTAGGCCGGGGCGGCGTGGTAGGCGTTCGGCGGGGCGCGCTGGCCGAGGAGTCCAGGGGAACCAGTGTGGGGGTGAAGACCCGGCGCCCGAGCACCCGTGTAAGCCGGAGGAGCGCCGATCGGAGAGGGGGCCACCCAGGGCATGGACCAAGCCTCGAACCATGCCGGTCCAGGGGATCATGAGGAGGGCGCCGGGTAGGCGCGCGGCGGGTAGCCGGCGCAGGCGCCGGTACCGCCGGTGGCGGGCGCCAAGCGGGAGGAGCGGCAGGTGCCGGCGCGGGCGTCGAGGCGGCTGGTGGAGTGGCGGATCGCGGTGGCCAGTACATCGGATTCTTGCCCTTGTAGTTGGGGCTGGGACGCCAGCCCGGGAGGAGCCTGCCCGGCCAAGGCCGGAAACGGTACCGGGGTCCCGCCGCGGCAGTGGGCTGGCTCGTCGGGCCTCGCCGGTGCAGGGAGTAGGCAGCAGGGGCGGCCGGGTGGAGGCGGCGAAGACGTGAGGCCGCGCCTCCCGCCGTGTGAGGTCATCATCGGCGTTCTGCAAGCAGGGGACCGGATCTCCTTGAAGGAAGGGCGAGGCTGCATGAAGGGAATCATGGCCGCTTGAGTCTTGAACCGGTCGCCGAGCCCTTGGAGAAGGATGTTGATAAGCCGGCGATCAGGCATAGGATAGCCTAGTTCGCGAAGCTCATCCGCCATCGTCCGGATGCGCCGACGGGTAGACGCCGAGCGAGGAGTCCCCACGAGGGGTGTTGCGGATCGCGGAGTGGAGGTTGTTGATCCGGGCGTCGGCCGTTGTCCCGGAAGAGCCGGCGCAGGGACGCCCGCAGGGCGGCGGCGGTGGTGGCCTCACGGAAAACGAGATTGAAAATCTCCGTGGACACGCGTGTGTAGATCCATTGGATGATGGCGAGATCATCCGTGATCCAGGCCGAGCGTCGTCGGGACGAGGGGCGGCGTCGGCGGCGATGTGATGACGGAGGTTGCAGCGCCCGAGGTGAACCTCAAAGAGGTGGCGCCAATGGTAGTAGTTGTGTTGGGCAAGATCTAAAGTAATAGGTATGAAGGGGGTGACATCGGCTATGGTGTCTGTGTAGGAGTGTTATCACCAGATTTTGGCCAAATCAGGAGATAGGCCGTAAGTGAGATGGGCTTAGAAGATTACACGTGAAGCATCTTTGAAGCGGCCTTGCACGAGGAGTTTGGGCTAGATTGCCCATGTATCTGTATTATAGTAGATCGCATCTTAATTTAGAAGTTAGAGTTTGGCCCGTGCACGGTTAGGTGCACGCCTGAATTAGAAAGTCCCCCGGACTATAAATATGTATCTAGGGTTTATGAAATAAACAACAATCACGTTCACAACAAACACAAACCAGGCGCATCGCCACCCCTTCTTTCGAGGGTTTCCTTCCGGTAAGCATCATGCTGCCTAGATCGCATCTCGCGATCTAGGCAATGACACGCTTATTCGTCTACCTTGTGCTACTCGTGCTGAAGCGTTGTTGATGGCGAGTAGCACTACCTATCTTAGGTGTTTTGGGGCTTGCATTGATGCTTTTCTTATGCATATCTGCGTGGCAATGCCGTCCCTCGACACCTAGCTGCCCTTACACCTATCTGGGTGTAAGGGCAGCATCTTGCTTGTTCGTTACTTAGTAGATCCGATCTGTTATAGTTGCTCCTTGTTCTTCAAGGATTAGTTTAATATCCGCATGATTAGGCCTTATGCTGGGGTTGGACGATCCGGTAGTGCGTTAGGTGATGTTTACCGTTCCTACAAGGGATGTTCCGGGAATTGACGTAATGTTGGTTTTTAGGCCTCTTCTAGGGGTAGTTTGCATCATCTTTCGTATCTGCTAGGCCCAACTACGCGTAGGACGTTCCGGTTATGCGGTGAAAACCCTAAACTGTCGTAGATTGGTTTAGCTTTGTTTTGATCAAGCGGGATCCCCATGTCATTGCAAATCCAACGTGGACCATGGGGCGATCGGCTCTTTGAGCCGATCCACGTGGCAACCCGAGAGCCGATAGGGCTCGTATTTAATGTTTACGTGTCTACCATGCAGGAACAATCGAAGCAATCTAACACCTTCCCGATTGGGTCTAGGTCGGGTGGCACGCCCTTGCAACCGCCGGGACGTGGCCGGAAACTTGCGGGACGACGCGAGGTGCCGGGGTCCACTAAGCGGCCTTGGGAGCCTCCCGGCTCTTCGTGTTGCTTAACCACTCGCTCGCCGGTGAGTTTTGGCGAAGCAACACATTCTGGCACGCCCGGTGGGACCGTCTTCTACAACATCCACGTCAACACCTGCATCCGAGATGGCGGACGAATCGGTCAAGTACGAGGATCTCCCTGCAGAGCACAAGAAGAAATACGATGAGCTGAAGGCCATCTGTGAAGCCGAACTCATTGGCTCCTTTGAGAAGACCCGGTCGCACAGCATCAGGTTTAAAGGATTCACACCCCAAGGCGTACTTGATGGTTTGGATCTGTCTCTCCCTTCGGAGGAACGTACCAGAGCCCTGCGTCAGGAAATCAACTACGTTGTGGCTCATTCGCTGCATCGGCATTCCGAGAGCCTGGTGAATACTTTGGAGCGCATTGCGCTTCATGTGGTCCAAGAAGTCATGAAGCATCAGTACTCCCCCTCAGGGCCTGTGCTAGGGACTCACCAAGGAGAGATGCAACTCCACACCAGGCCACCATTGCCGTACGCGATGGCAGCTCCACAGCAACAAGGTTCACCAGCATACGTCGTCTACAAGGTTGGAGGTGATCCTGGCGACTATCAATTCTTATATGAGCCGCCCAAGGAGATCCCACATGGATACGTGTGCACACACGTGCCGGACTGCAACAACTGGACGCAAGCGATCCAGACTCCAACAGGAGGGCTTGCCGGAGCAGGAGCAATTGTTACGGCAGGGAGGGATGGGCCGGAGCGAACGGGGAGTTTGGGAGCAGACACTGAGAAACAGGCATGGCTAGCTAAATACGCCACTGCACCAAGTCATGAAAGCTCAACTGCTACAGCTTCCACCGTGGATCAGATCAGTGCAGTCTTGAGAGACTAGTTCGGTATCCTGCCGAAGAAGAAAGTAATCGGCTATTCCAAGCCGTACCCCAACGAGTTTGACCTGATCCCGCTGCCACCTAAGTATCGGCTCCCCGACTTCACAAAATTCAGTGGATCAGAAGGATCTAGCTCCATCGAGCACATGAGCCAATACTTGGCCCAGCTAGGCATGGTTTCAGCATCGGATCAGCTGCGTGTGAGGTTTTTTGCGCAATCTCTCACCGGTCCAGCTTTTGGGTGGTACACCTCGTTGCAGCCAAACTCAGTTCGATCATGGAAGCAGCTGGAAGAGCAGTTTCATACACAATATCATTCAGAAGCTACTGAGGCTGGCATTGCCGATATGACCCAAGTTCGGCAAAGGCGAGGAGAAACAGTGTCTGAATACATTCAGCGTTTCAGAACTGTCAAGAACCGATGTTATTCGGTTCATTTGTCTGAGAAAGAAGCAGTCGAGCTGGCCGTGGCAGGCCTCGCAGCCGCCACTCAAGGATCCGACGTTCCAAGTGGAGTACAATTCATTGGCGCACATGGTCCGCAGACTAACTTTGTATGAACAGCGCCACCCGTAACTCGTACCAAGACAAGTACAAGCGCACGATAGGCCTGGTCGATGCTAATGAGGATGAAGATTCTTCGGAAGATCAGGAAGTCGCGGTGGCTGAATGGGCTCGGACGGCAGTACATGTGTCCTGCAAATGGGTGAATCAACCAGGGCCGCCAAGAGGGTTTGACTTTGACTTGAGCAAAGCTGAGCAGATTTTTGATTTGCTGCTGAAGGAGAAACAGTTGAAGTTACCCGAATGCCACAAAATCCCTACGTCACAAGAGATGGACGGTAGGCCATACTGCAAATGGCATCACACGTTCACTCACGCCACCAATGACTGCAAAGTATTGCGCGCACAGATTCAAATGGCGATAGAGTCAGGCCGATTAACTTTCGGACAATTTGCCATGAAGGTTGACACACGTCCGTTTCCTGGCGTCAACATGGTGGATCTTAGCCACTCCATAGGGCGCGAGCCAGAGTTTTCTTGTGATGTCAACATGGCAGGGCTTGTGAGCCGCCATGGCGAAGATAAAGCAGAGAGCAGCCACTCCCATGGCAAGGATAAAGAGGAGGCCGATCCACGCGACCGGCCCCATGATGATGATAGACGGTACCTAACCGAGGAGGAAGTGAGAAGCGTGCGGTATCAACGTCCACTCTCCGCGCACCTCCTTAACAAATATGGACAGCAGTATGACCGACGTCGGCGCTACGACGTAGATGATGAGAGATATCGTCGGTCTGATGTAGAGGACAGGAGGTACCGTCGACGTGATAAAAACAACAACGGGTACGAGCGTCACGCTAGAGGGAGGCCAAGGGGGCAAGATGACATGGATAGGCATTGGGACTGTCCTTTCTTTAAACATTGCTGGGACTCAGGAATGAGCCGATTGCCAACAATCGAGAACTGCCCAGAATGCAGACAGCAAAGGAAGAGGACAAACGAGGTTTCAGTGTTCGAGCGTCTAGGGCCTCTCCCACCTCAGAACAAACGAGCTGAGTCATCTCAAGAGGAAGACTTTGAGGAGTCAGAAGGTGAAGAAGATAGGTATCACCGGCCAAGGTGGTGCCCTGATGGACTCAGCCAATGCTCGAAGCGTAGGGTGCAGCGGCTACGAAACCCGGAGGAAGCCGAGGCACAGTACCTGTACACGTTGAGGAAAGCACGGCCCGATCTGGCCGTGAAAATTCAGCAAACATTGGAGACGGAGGCGCGCCCACCGAAGAAAGTGTGGCGCCCTAAACAGACAAAAGCCGATGCAGAGGCATCGGCTGATACAAACATAGTGTCCATGATCCTGACAGAGTAGCAAGGTCAAAGACAATGGACGTACGTGGCGAGGCCGATCCCAGCGATCGGCCCCAAAAAATGGAAAGCAAAAATCTCATCTCAAGCATGTCACGTAGCTACAGTAAGAAATCAAGACGTGGTAAAACTTCACTAAGCATTGCAATGAAGAAGGAGGCCGATTCCAGCAATCGGCCAAAATTATCATCGACATACGTTTTTGCCTGGGTTCAGCATTGATCTTACAAGGAATGCCTGAAGAGCCGATACCCTCAATTACTTGAAAGAATCGGCTCGGGGGGCACTTAGGTGGATAAAACACGAGGATATGAAGTTTGAAGTGGCTTTCAAATGCCCAGCAGCCCAAGATATATTCTTTGATGATGATGGGTATCGAAGTATGGGGGCCGATACGTAAATCGGCCGTAAAAAATACAAATTTTTTAAGCATAGCCGATGCGCAGACATCGACTTAAGGATAGAAAGCCGATGCATAGCCATCGACTCAAGAGGTACAGCTGGTATAAGCAGAGGCTCAATGGAGCAGTTGTCGAGTTACAAGGAGAGGCTCTACTGGATGAACTCCTTCTTAAGGCCTCCAACTCCTTCTGCAAATCTTCGAGTTCAGCAGTGCCAGTATAAGCGTGCAGATCAGGATTAAGGGTGAGTCCAGCAAAGGGAGCATACCTATCTTAGGAGCATGAGAACAGCCGATGACGAATCAATCGGCTGTGACGTTTTCGCCTGGGGTGAACCAAGGTGGCGACTTGGTCGATGCCACTTTCAGAGGTTGTTACGTCCAGAGTTTTGGAGGGCATCAGAAATTCAAAACATCCTCACCGGAAGTTGCATCAGCCTGCCAAAGATGATGAGCCGATCTGATCAGCAAGACGCAAGAATTGAACTGGAGAAGCTCGGGGGGCAGCTCACCCTGAAGGTTCTCTGCTCTGGGGAGCCAATTTTGTTGAAATCGGCTGGTTCTGCATTATAACTTGGAAGCCGATGGTGGCACATTTGGCTAGCTCACTACTTTTCTCGCCTTGACTGAGGCTCGGGGGGCAGCTAATTTGGTAGGCACTTTGTCTTGGGAAGCTGATTAGAGTGTCATCGGCTGACCCTGCATCATAAGCTTCTGCAGAAGTGGTGGGCTGTTGCAGAAAAAGATCACCAGAGTTGCTGGAAGGAGACCATAGCCTGGGCATTAGGTGATATTGTTCTTGGGACCGCTGCAGTTGCAAACCTGCACGATCGACACCTGAGGTTCATATGGCCGTGGGCTGGATTTGTTCGAACGGTGATTTGGGAATTCAAACCTGCACGGTCACCATTTGAAAGACGATAAAGTTGGCCTTGCTCGCGTTTTATGGCAAGGGCCGATGCTCTGCCATCGGCTCTTAATGTGTCGACTCGCTTTAATCGGCAAAGTGTGAAAAGAGACAGAATCAGCTGAGAAATGTCTTCTTCATTAATAAGAGGGGATTTTTACAATGAAGAGCCGATTGCTCAAGAAAGGAAGAACAAAAGAAGAGCCGATTGCTCAGGGATTACTAATCCTACATTGCTAATCCTCGCTAGCATCATCGTCGGCATCGGAGCTGCCGCCGGCGCTACCTCCGGAGACTTCCTCGTCGCTACTGCCCCAGCCTTCGGCCGGAGCCTCTTCTTCCTCGTCATCATCATCATCCTCGCTGTCCGCCCAAGCGCGGAAGCGCTTCGCCGGCGGATACCCAGCGGAAGAGGAGGAATCATCCTCCTCCTCTTCTTCTCCTTCCTCGTCACCATCATCGTCCTCGCTGTCCGCCCACATGCGGGAGCGCTTCGTCGGCGGGTGCCTGGCGGAGGAGGAGGCCTCTTTCTTCTCTACTTCTTCTTCTTTCTCCTCCTTGTCGGAGGAGATGGGGTTCGCCCCGGAGTGGAGGTCGTCTTCACTTTTGCTCTTCGGCAAAGATTGGAGGGAGAGGCCTGAGGAGGTAGAAGAAGAGGAAGACATTGCTACATGGGAAGAGGGTTTTTTGGGTGCTGGTGGACAGAACAGAGCAGGGGGATGAATTGGCGAACCGTTCGGCGCAGATAAATAAAGGGGTTGTAGTGGAGATTTAATGCCATGACGGTTCTCGAGGACATGATGCCAAATCTGTCAATGCACGCGGAGAAGCTGAGGAGGCGAGGCGACATGATAAAAGACTCTGCGACGGTTCTGCTCTGCCACGACATGACCCCTCGAAGGAAAAACAGAGTGGTTTTGAAATTATCATTACCAAAACCAGGGGGGCATGTGTTATCACGAGATTTTGGCCAAATCAGGAGATAGGCCGTAAGTGAGATGGGCTTAGAAGATTACACGTGAAGCATCTTTGAAGCGGCCTTGCACGAGGAGTTTGGGCTAGATTGCCCATGTATCTGTATTATAGTAGATCGCATCTTAATTTAGAAGTTAGAGTTTGGCCCGTGCACGGTTAGGTGCACGCCTGAATTAGAAAGTCCCCCGGACTATAAATATGTATCTAGGGTTTATGAAATAAACAACAATCACGTTGATGGCGTGTATTTCACACGTTCGTTGGGCAACCCCAAGAGGAAGGTATGATGCGCACAGCAGCAAGTTTTCCCTCAGAAAGAAACCAAGGTTTATCGAACCAGGAGGAGCCAAGAAGCACGTTGAAGGTTGATGGCGGCGGGATGTAGTGCGGCGCAACACCAGGGATTCCGGCGCCAACGTGGAACCTTCACAACACAACCAAAGTACTTTGCCCCAACGAAACAGGGAGGTTGTCAATCTCACCGGCTTGCTGTAACAAAGGATTAACCGTATGGTGTGGAAGATGATTGTTTGCAGAGAAAATAGTAAAAACAAGTATTGCAGCAGATTTGTATTTCAGTATTAAAAGAATGGACCGGGGTCCACAGTTCACTAGAGGTGTCTCTCCCATAAGATAAAGCATGTTGGGTGAACAAATTACAGTCGGGCAATTGACAAATAGAGAGGGCATAACAATGCACATACATGACATGATAAGTATAGTGAGATTTAATTGGGCATTACGACAAAGTACATAGACCGCCATCCAACTGCATCTATGCCTAAAAAGTCCACCTTCGGGTTATCGTCCGAACCCCTTCCGGTATTAAGTTGCAAAGCAACGGACAATTGCATTAAGTATGGTGCGTAATGTAATCAACAACTACATCCTCGGACATAGCGCCAATGTTTTATCCCTAGTGGCAACAGCACAACACAACCTTAGAACTTTACGTCACTCTGTCCCGGTGTCAATGCGGGCATGAACCCACTATCGAGCATAAATACTCCCTCTTGGAGTTAAAAGTAAAAACTTGGCCAGAGCCTCTACTAGTAACGGAGAGCATGCAAGATCATAAACAACACATATGTAATAACTTGATAATTAACATGACATGGTATTCTCTATCCATCGGATCCCGACAAACACAACATATAGAATTACGGATAGATGATCTTGATCATGTTAGGCAGCTCACAAGATCCAACAATGAAGCACAATGAGGAGAAGACAACCATCTAGCTACTGCTATGGACCCATAGTCCAGGGGTGAACTACTCACTCATCACTCCGGAGGCGACCATGGCGGTGTAGAGTCCTCCAGGAGATGAATCCCCTCTCCGGCAGGGTGCCGGAGGAGATCTCCAGAATCCCCCGAGATGGGATCGGCGGCGGCGGCGTCTCTGGAAGGTTTTCCGTATCGTGGTTTTTCGCATCAGGGGTTTCGCGACGGAGACTTTAAGTAGGCGGAAGGGCAGAGTCGGGGGCCTGACGAGGGGGCCACACCATAGGGCGGCGCGGGCCCCCCCTGGGCCGCGCCGCCACGTGGTGTCGCCACCTCGTAGCCCCACTTCGTGTGTTCTTCGGTCTTCTGGAAGCTCCGTGGAAAAAAAGGCCCCTGGGTCTTCGTTTCGTCCAATTCCGAGAATATTTCGTTACTAGGATTTCTGCAACCAAAAACAGCGAGAAAACGGGAAGTGGCACTTCGGCATCTTGTTAATAGGTTAGTTCCAGAAAATGCACGAATATGACATAAAGTGTGCATAAAACATGTAGGTATCATCAATAATATGGCATAGAACATAAGAAATTATCGATACGTCGGAGACGTATCAGCATCCCCAAGCTTAGTTATCGCTCGTCCCGAGCAGGTAAAACGATAACAAAGATAATTTCGAAGTGATATGCCATCATAACCTTGATCATACTATTTGTAAACATATGTAGTGAATGCAGCGATCAAAGCAATGGTAATGACATGAGTAAACAAGTGAATCATATAGCAAAGACTTTTCATGAATAGTACTTCAAGACAAGTATTAATAAGTTTTGCATAAGAGTTAACTCATAAAGCAATAAATCAAAGTAAAGGTATTGAAGCAACACAAAGGAAGATTAAGTTTCAGCTGGTTGCTTTCAACTTGTAACATGTATATCTCATGGATAATAGTCAACATAGAGTAATATAACAAGTACAATATGCAAGTATGTAAGAATCAATGCACAGTTCACACAAGTGTTTGCTTCTTGAGGTGGAGAGAGATAGGTGAACTGACTCAACATAAAAGTAAAAAGAATGGTCCTTCAAAGAGGAAAGCATCGATTGCTATATTTGTGCTAGAGCTTTTATTTTGAAAACATGAAACAATTTTGTCAACGGTAGTAATAAAGCATATGAGTTATGTACATTATATCTTACAAGTTGCAAGCCTCATGCATAGTATACTAATAGTGCCCGCACCTTGTCCTAAATAGCTTGGACTACCGGATCTTTGCAATGCACATGTTTTAACCAAGTGTCACAATGGGGTACCTCCATGCCGCCTGTACAAAGGTCTAAGGAGAAAGCTCGCATTTTGGATTTCTCGCTTTTGATTATTCTCAACTTAGACATCCATACCGGGACAACATGGACAACGGATAATGGACTCCTCTTTAATGCATAAGCATGTGGCAACAATTATTATTCTCATATGAGATTGAGGATATATGTCCAAACTCGAAACTTCCACCATGATTCATGGCTTTAGTTAGCGGCCCAAAGTTCTTCTCTAACAACATGCATGCTCCAACCATAAAGGTGGTAGATCTCTCTTACTTCGTACAAGACGGACATGCATAGCAACTCACATGATATCCAACAAAGAATAGTTGATGGCGTCCCCCGAAACATGGTTATCGCACAACAAGCAACTTAATAAGAGATAAAGTGCATAAGTACATATTCAATACCACAATAGTTTTTAAGCTATTTGTCCCATGAGCTATATATTGCAAAGGTGAATGATGGAATTTTAAAGGTAGCCGATGGCGTGTATTTCACACGTTCGTTGGGCAACCCCAAGAGGAAGGTATGATGCGCACGAGCAGCAAGTTTTCCCTCGAAAGAAACCAAGGTTTATCGAACCAGGAGGAGCCAAGAAGCACGTTGAAGGTTGATGGCGGCGGGATGTAGTGCGGCGCAACACCGAGATTCCGGCGCCAACGTGGAACCTGCACAACACAACCAAAGTACTTTGCCCCAACGAAACAGATGAGGTTGTCAATCTCACCGGCTTGTCTGTAACAAAGGATTAACCGTATTGTGTGGAAGATGATTGTTTGCGAGAGAAAATAGTAAAAACAAGTATTGCAAGCAGATTTGTATTTCAGTATTAAAGAATGGACCGGGGTCCACAGTTCACTAGAGGTGTCTCTCCCATAAGATAAAAGCATGTTGGGTGAACAAATTACAGTCGGGCAATTGACAAATAGAGAGGGCATAACAATGCACATACATGACATGATAAGTATAGTGAGATTTAATTGGGCATTACGACAAAGTACATAGACCGCCATCCAACTGCATCTATGCCTAAAAAGTCCACCTTCAGGTTATCATCCGAACCCCCTCCAGTATTAAGTTGCTAACAACTGACAATTGCATTAAGTATGGTGCGTAATGTAATCAACAACTACATCCTCGGACATAGCGCCAATGTTTTATCCCTAGTGGCAACAACACAACACAACCTTAGAACTTTCTGGTCACTCGTCCCGAGTGTCAATGCGGGCATGAACCCACTATCGAGCATAAATACTCCCTCTTGGAGTTAAAAGTAAAAACTTGGCCGAGCCTCTACTAGAAACGGAGAGCATGCAAGATCATAAACAACACATGTATAATAACTTGATAATTAACATGACATGGTATTCTCTATCCATCGGATCCCGACAAACACAACATATAGAATTACGGATAGATGATCTTGATCATGTTAGGCAGCTCACAAGATCCAACAATGAAGCACAATGAGGAGAAGACAACCATCTAGCTACTGCTATGGACCCATAGTCCAGGGGTGAACTACTCACTCATCACTCCGGAGGCGACCATGGCGGCGTAGAGTCCTCCGGGAGATGATTCCCCTCTCGGCGGAGGTGCCGGAGGCGATCTCTCGGATCCCCCGAGATGGGATCGGCGGCGGCGGCGTCTCCGGAAGGTTTTCCGTATCGTGGCTCTCGGTGCATCGGGGGTTTCGTCACGGAGACTTTTTATAGGCGGAAGGGCAGGTCAAGAGGCGGCACGGGGGCCCCACACCACGGGGCCGCGCGGCCAAGGGGGCCGCGCCGCCCTATGGTGTGGCCCCTCCGTGGCCCCTCTTCGTCTCTCCTTCGGACTTCGGGAAGCTTCGTGAGAAAATAGGCCCCTGGGCTTTGATTTCGTCCAATTCCGAGAATATTTCCTTACTAGGATTTCTGAAACCAAAAACAGCAGAAAACAACGAATCGGCACTTCGGCATCTTGTTAATAGGTTAGTTCCGGAAAATGCACGAATATGACATAAAGTGTGCATAAAACATGTAGATAACATCAATAATGTGGCATAGAACATAAGAAATTATCGATACGTCGGAGACGTATCAGCATCCCCAAGCTTAGTTCCGCTCGTCCCGAGCGGGTAAAACGATAACAAAGATAATTTCGAAGTGATATGCCATCATAACCTTGATCATACTATTTGTAAACATATGTAGTGGATGCAGCGATCAAAACAATGGTAATGACATGAGTAAACAGGTGAATCATATAGCAAAGACTTTTCATGAATAGTACTTCAAGACAAGTATTAATAAGTCTTGCATAAGAGTTAACTCATAAAGCAATAAATCAAAGTAAAGGTATTGAAGCAACACAAAGGAAGATTAAGTTTCAGCGGTTGCTTTCAACTTGTAACATGTATATCTCATGGATAATTGTCAACATAGAGTAATATAACAAGTACAATATGCAAGTATGTAAGAATCAATGCACGAGTTCACACAAGTGTTTGCTTCTTGAGGTGGAGAGAGATAGGTGAACCGACTCAACATAAAAGTAAAGAGAATGGTCCTTCAAAGAGGAAAGCATCGATTGCTATATTTGTGCTAGAGCTTTTATTTTGAAAACATGAAACAATTTTGTCAACGGTAGTAATAAAGCATATGAGTTATGAAAGTTATATCTTACAAGTTGCAAGTCTCATGCATAGTATACTAATAGTGCCCGCACCTTGTCCTAATTAACTTGGACTACCGGATCTTTGCAATGCACATGTTTTGACCAAGTGTCACAATGGGGTACCTCCATGCCGCCTGTACAAAGGTCTAAGGAGAAAGCTCGCATTTTGGATTTCTCGCTTTTGATTATTCTCAACTTAGACATCCATACCGGGACAACATGGACAACGAGATAATGGACTCCTCTTTAATGCATAAGCATGTGGCAACAATTATTATTCTCATATGAGATTGAGGATATATGTCCAAACTGAAACTTCCACCATGAATCATGGCTTTAGTTAGCGGCCCAAAGTTCTTCTCTAACAATATGCATGCTCCAACCATGAAGGTGGTAGATCTCTCTTGCTTCGGACAAGACGGACATGCATAGCAACTCACATGATATCCAACAAAGAATAGTTGATGGCGTCCCCGAAACAT
>NC_061513.1:260415712-260430016 GCF_022539505.1 Lolium rigidum | reverse complement strand
AGTCTTCTTAGAATATGCAGGGGTGAACCACCGGGGCATCCCAAGCTTAGAGCTTTCACTCTCCTTGATCATATTGCATCATACTCCTCTCTTGATCCTTGAAAACTTCCTCCACACCAAACTCAAAACAACTCATTAGAGGGTTAGTGCATAATAAAAATTCACATGTTCAGAGGTGACACAATCATTCTTAACACTTCTGGACATTGCATAAAGCTACTGGACATTAATGGATCAAAGAAATTCATCCAACATAGCAAAAGAGGCAATGCGAAATAAAAGACAGAATCTGTCAAAACAGAACAGTCCGTAAAGATGGATTTTATTAGGCCACCAGACTTGCTTAAACGAAAATGCTCAAATTGAATGAAAGTTGCGTACATATCTGAGGATCATGCACGTAAATTGGCTTAATTTTCTGAGCTACCTACAGGGAGGTAGACCCAGATTCGTGACAGCAAAGAAATCTGGAACTGCGCAGTAATCCAAATCTAGTATCCACCTTTCTATCAACGACTTTACTTGGCACAACAAAACACAAAACTAAGATAAGGAGAGGTTGCTATAGTAGTAAACAACTTCCAAGACACAAATATAAAACAAAGTACTGTAGCAAAATAACACATGGGTTATCTCCCAAGAAGTTCTTTCTTTATAGCCGTTAAGATGGGCTCAGCAGCTTTAATGATGCACCCGCAAGAAATAGTATTTGAAGCAAAAGAGAGCATCAAGAGGCAAATTCAAAACACATTTAAGTCTAAAATGCTTCCTATGCATAGGAATCTTGTAAATAAACAAGTTCATGAAGAGCAAAGTAACAAGCATAGGAAGATAAAACAAGTGTAGCTTCAAAAATTTCAGCACATAGAGAGGTGTTTTAGTAACATGAAAATTTCTACAACCATATTTTCCTCTCTCATAATAATTTTCAGTAGCATCATGAGCAAACTCAACAATGTAACTATCACATAAAGCATTCTTATCATGAGTCTCATGCATAAAATTATTACTCTCCACGTAAGCATAATCAATTTTATTAGTTGTAGTGGGAGCAAATTCAACAAAGTGGCTATCATCATATATAGGAGGCATATTGTAATCATAAAAGAAAATTTTCTCCTCAATGCTTGGGGGACTAAAAAGATCATGCTCATCAGAGCCAGCTTCCCCAAGCTTAGAATTTTCCATAGCATTAGCAACAATGGTGTTCAAAGCATCCATAGTAATAACATTCCCATTAGCATGCATATAAAGTTCCATGGGTTTTTTAATTCTCTCTTCAAACACATCATGTCCTAATTCAAGATAAAGTTCATAAAGATCTCTCATATTTTTGTTGTTTTCCATTATGCTTAACTAGTGAAATAAAAACATGCATGATATTAAGTAAAGTAAAACAAGTAACTAATTTTTTTGTGTTTTTGATATAGCAAACAAGATAGCAAATAAAGTAAAACTGGCAACTAATTTTTTTGTATTTTGATTTAGTGCAGCAAACAAAGTAGTAAATAAACTAAGCAGGACAAAAACAAAGTAAAGAGATTGGGAAGTGGAGACTCCCCTTGCAGCGTGTCTTGATCTCCCCGGCAACGGCGCCAGAAAAAGAGCTTGATGCGTGTATTTCACACGTTCGTTGGGCAACCCCAAGAGGAAGGTATGATGCGCACAGCAGCAAGTTTTCCCTCAGAAAGAAACCAAGGTTTATCGAACCAGGAGGAGCCAAGAAGCACGTTGAAGGTTGATGGCGGCGGGATGTAGTGCGGCGCAACACCGGGGATTCCGGCGCCAACGTGGAACCTTCACAACACAACCAAAGTACTTTGCCCCAATGAAACGGTGAGGTTGTCAATCTCACCGGCTTCGCTGTAACAAAGGATTAACCGTATTGTGTGGAAGATGATTGTTTGCAGAGAAAATAGTAAAAACAAGTATTGCAACGAGATTTGTATTTCGAGTATTAAAAGAATGGACCGGGGTCCACAGTTCACTAGAGGTGTCTCTCCCATAAGATAAAGCATGTTGGGTGAACAAATTACGGTCGGGCAATTGACAAATAGAGAGGGCATAACAATGCACATACATGACATGATAAGTATAGTGAGATTTAATTGGGCATTACGACAAAGTACATAGACCGCCATCCAACTGCATCTATGCCTAAAAAGTCCACCTTCAGGTTATCGTCCGAACCCCTCCGGTATTAAGTTGCAAAGCAACGGACAATTGCATTAAGTATGGTGCGTAATGTAATCAACAACTACATCCTCGGACATAGCGCCAATGTTTTATCCCTAGTGGCAACGAGCACAACACAACCTTAGAACTTTCGTCACCTGTCCCGAGTGTCAATGCGGGCATGAACCCACTATCGAGCATAAATACTCCCTCTTGGAGTTAAAAGTAAAAACTTGGCCAGAGCCTCTACTAGTAACGGAGAGCATGCAAGATCATAAACAACACATATGTAATAACTTGATAATTAACATGACATGGTATTCTCTATCCATCGGATCCCGACAAACACAACATATAGAATTACAGATAGATGATCTTGATCATGTTAGGCAGCTCACAAGATCCAACAATGAAGCACAATGAGGAGAAGACAACCATCTAGCTACTCGCTATGGACCCATAGTCCAGGGGTGAACTACTCACTCATCACTCCGGAGGCGACCATGGCGGTGTAGAGTCCTCCGGGAGATGAATCCCCTCTCCGGCAGGGTGCCAGAGGAGATCTCCAGAATCCCCGAGATGGGATCGGCGGCGGCGTCTCTGGAAGGTTTTCCGTATCGTGGTTTTTCGTATCGTGGGTTTCGCGACGGAGACTTTAAGTAGGCGGAAGGGCGGAGTCGGGGCTCGACGAGGGGCCACACCATAGGGCGGCACGGGCCCCCCCTGGGCCGCGCCGCCACGTGGTGTCGCCACCTCGTAGCCCCACTTCGTGTGTTCTTCGGTCTTCTGGAAGCTCCGTGGAAAAATAGGTCACTGGGTCTTCGTTTCGTCCAATTCCGAGAATATTTCGTTACTAGGATTTCTGAAACCAAAAACAGCAGAAAACGAGACCGGCACTTCGGCATCTTGTTAATAGGTTAGTTCCAGAAAATGCACGAATATGACATAAAGTGTGCATAAAACATGTAGGTATCATCAATAATATGGCATAGAACATAAGAAATTATCGATACGTCGGAGACGTATCACACGTTCACAACAAACACAAACCAGGCGCATCGCCACCCCTTCTTTCGAGGGTTTCCTTCCGGGTAAGCATCATGCTGCCTAGATCGCATCTCGCGATCTAGGCAGTACACGTTTATTCGTCTACCTTGTGCTACTCGTGCTGAAGCGTTGTTGATGGCGAGTAGCACTACCTATCTTAGGTGTTTTGGGGCTTGCATTGATGCTTTTCTTATGCATATCTGCGTGGCAATGCCGTCCCTCGACACCTAGCTGCCCTTACACCTATGCGGGTGTAAGGGCAGCATCTTGCTTGTTCGTTACTTAGTAGATCCGATCTGTTATAGTTGCTCCTTGTTCTTCAAGGATTAGTTTAATATCCGCATGATTAGGCCTTATGCTGGGGTTGGACGATCCGGTAGTGCGTTAGGTGATGTTTACCGTTCCTACAAGGGATGTTCCGGGAATTGACGTAATGTTGGTTTTTAGGCCTCTTCTAGGGGTAGTTTACATCATCTTTCGTATCTGCTAGGCCCAACTACGCGTAGGACGTTCCGGTTATGCGGTGAAAACCCTAAACTGTCGTAGATTGGTTTAGCTTTGATCAAGCAGGATCCCCATGTCATTGCAAATCCAACGTGGACCATGGGGCGATCGGCTCTTTGAGCCGATCCACAAGGCAACCTGTGAGCCGATAGGGCTCGTATTTAATGTTTACGTGTCTACCATGCAGGAACAATCGAAGCAATCTAACACCTTCCTGATCGGGTCTAGGTCAGGTGGCACGCCCTTGCAACCGTCAGGACGTGGCCAGGAAACTTGCGGGACGACGCGAGGTGCCAGGGTCCACTAAGCGGCCTTGGGAGCCTCCCGGCTCTTCGTGTTGCTTAACCACTGCTCGCCGGTGAGTTTTGGCAGGCAACAAGGAGAGAGGAGTAGCCGTGGGAGGGGTAGAAGAGGCCGAGGCCTCGGCGGCGGCGGCGGCCTTGGCTTGCTGGTCGAAGTAACCAGGCGGCGGTGGCGGCGGCGGCTTAGGCGGCGGCGCCATAGGTCAGGATCGATTAGTCTGATACCATGTAAGATTGTATTATGTCTCACAATTGATACAAAACTGTTTGGGGTACAAGGGATATAAATAGTAGAGCCAACCGACTAAGCCTAAAACCCTAGCTTGCGTTACAAGTCTAGCTTAACCGAAACATATAATCTAACATTAATGATAATTAAAATATGTTGTCCGCAAAAATACTTACACCGCATTTGAGACATATAGTGGGTTTGACAAGATCACCAGTTGTAACATCATGTAATGGTTCCGCACGACTGGGAGTAGCATCTTTGCCTTACGTACCGTTACACTCGTTACCTAAAATACCATTTGGTCATGGTCCCATGGATCGGATTAGATCAAGGCGTCATTGTGTCCGCGATGAGCCAATGGGCAACGGAGGCTTGGCAGAGCACACTACATAGTGATTGAGTTGAATCAGGTGGAGATGACGTGCGAAGTTGTTTAATTATGATAACGCACTCACAGTGGGGTTACTACTTAATTATCAAGTGGTGATAGGCAGCTTCTCTCTCAAAAAAAAAGTGGTGATATGCAGCGACGCACGCAAAGTCCCATGGCCCATGGGTCGTCGCCGCTGACGACGTGCAATCGCGACTTTAGGCGTAGTTTTGAGCCTTGATGCTGATTAAAGTGAACAGATCGAGGAAACCTCACTCCGGGGAGAAATCTTCGTCTGCAACTCGCAGCACATCTGAATCTGATCACCGTCGCTTGAAGTATTATTGGTGGCCAGTACGAGCTTGCAAACATCTGAATCCCTGGAGCTGTGATTTCACTGAAGTAGGATTCAGACATTCAGTGTAGCGACACACGCTGAGTAAACCAAAAATTATTTTTGTACATGATATAGCACTTGTGGTGCAGGTTTTGCTTCAGAACGAACTAAGATTAATAAGTGTTCCGTCTCCATGAATGAGTCCGGGAGAGTCGGAAGGGCCGCGTTCTAAATATTACTGCTCCCTCCATTCTCCTCTAATGGAGCAGAAACGATCAACCGAACAAAGAAAGAAAGTGAAGCTTAGTTATGTACACGGCGCATGCATGGCCTCTCGTCGGCGAGTCGAGCAGTCGCCAGTCGGGACGCCGGGTTACATCCTCGGTCGTCGTCGGCCACGCCAAGAGAGCAAGTCGCGTTGCTAGTGCGCCTTGGTGGCGTCGTCGTTGTCGCGGGCGGCGGAGGCGAGGCGGGAGGCGATGGCGGAGTGGTACATGGCGTCGTGGAAGCTCTCGGTCTCCATCATCCGCACCCGCAGCTGCCGCGCCTTCTCCTCCGTCAGCACCCCGAACCGCCTCGCCGCCGGCGTCTCGCGCTGCTGCTCCTCCGGCGCCTCCGCCGGCTGGGCGTCGATGTAGTCGGGCTGGCCCGACCACCCTAGCAGCGGCGCCCACCACTTGCCGTTCGCGCTCGCGTCCGCGC
Organism: Lolium rigidum; assembly: GCF_022539505.1. Lineage (NCBI taxonomy): Eukaryota > Viridiplantae > Streptophyta > Magnoliopsida > Poales > Poaceae > Lolium > Lolium rigidum. The sequence goes on along the minus strand of NC_061513.1, from coordinate 260,424,347 downwards.
GGAACCTCGCCCCGCCGGCCGCCGCGGCGGCAGAGCAGGCGCAGGGCCGCGCCGTCGGACGGACGGAGAACGTCGCTACGGTTCCGGACGCTACCGCCATCGATGTGCCGCGAGAAGAAGGGAAGTGAAGGATTCGTGGGGGTGGTTTGGCTTGGTGATTGAGATGGATTGGCTTCGTTCGTGGTAAAGGTGGTGGCGTGGTTGGGATGGATGGGACGGCGAGGGAGCAACTCTCGCACGGGCCGTCACTTTTGGGAAACCGGGACGCGCCGTCGGGCTCGGCTCCGGTCGTTTTAGCGGTCGCACGCACGATCATCCCGTGGGTGGTGGTCTTTTGGGCACCGGCACGGGGGTTTTGCATTTTTCTTTGTGAAAATATCTTGCGAATGCAACGTTCGGCCTCTGGTATTAAGGACTCGAAGGTGTTCATTGAGAATTTTGCAAACATGTCAACACAAAATTGATTCTACTAGTGTTACAAGCATGGAAAAAAATAGCGCGCTATTCCAACGCTAATAGCACGCTATAGCATATCTGGAGAGCCGACGCTACGCTATTTCGGCGCTATAGCGCGCTATTCGCGTTAATAACACGCTATAGCATGCTAATAGCGTATTTTTAAACCCACGCTATTTTGTTATAGCGCGCTATTTTTTTCCTTGGTTACAAGACAGTATCCCCTTACGTGCCAAAAAAAAAAAGTATCGCAACTTCATCCAGACACATTTACGAATAGATCTACACATTTCCAAAAAAAAATGGTGATATTTATTTTGAAATGGAGGTGGTACATCGTAAGCTAAACTATTTGGTGCTTCTTTATCCCGCTTTATTGCACCGCGCCACACATGGCTATCATGGCATGATGTGCCTTACATCGGGGCAGCGAAGGTGCCAACGTTTGGCCCCGGTGCTGAAGGTCGCGAACCAGGATAGAAGGCAGCAAGCAAGATATTTTTTTTTAAAGATGAACAACATCTTGATCTTCCGCAGCTGTGATTGCAATAAGCATATCTTCCAAACATTGGGCTTCTAGGCGCTGCACTCTCTCATCCTAGAACGAGCGTTCCAAATGCTTCAACAATTCAATGCCCCATGCCTAGCTTTTTGGAACAAGTTACCACAGTGGCGTCGAGGTGGTGGAGGTGGTGGACGGTAGCCAGACAAGCCAGTGTGTTGATGCAGAGAGGTCATGGTGGCGCCAACATAGGTGGGACGAGCTTGCGGTGTTGGCTTATCCTTCCATGCTTTGATGCAATAATGGAGCGTGCTCTCACGAAGAAAACAATGTCCATTCTAGTACTTGTCATGGCCGCCTTAAGTTGGTATTGAACGGAGAATAGCCACGGTGCAACGCCGCCGCTCTGCAGCTACAGTTTGTGGTGTAGAGCCACCAGACTGTACAAGCTAGTTGAACATAAGAGCAAGGGAAGAGCATAGGAGAAAGCTTGGAGGAGACGATCAGGAGGGGCACGCGAAGATGATGGGCGTACAACACAATATACTCCCTCCGTTCACGCTTACCTCACGGTCTAGGTTTAGTTAAATTTTATAAAGTTTTTACCTAGGAAAAAATATCAACATCCATAATAAAAAAAACTATTATATTAGAATCAGTATACGGTATATTTTTAAATTATATGTATTTGATATTATCAATGTTGGTATTATTATTTCACTTTTTTCAAACTTTATAATTTTTAACTTTCAATAAATATAGTAAATGGAGGGAATATGTTCAACCTCAAAGAATCTCTGTCCACCTGACCGACTTTACGTTCTATTCATCCGGCCACATCAATTCTTTATCTGTTTGGAAAATGCAGGGCGAAGCAATGTGATTTTCAACCGGAGTTATTTTTTGTGAATCTCAAAACAACTTGTGCCAACGAGTGGACATGATAGCACCCTCACCCATGCGTGCAATACATATGTATTTCCCATCTTCCAGGCCTTTCACAATAGGGATTTCTTTGAGGCAATGAACGAAGCTCACCTAGAAGATCATGAAAGTGGAAGTTGCGGATGGAAACATGTAATGAGCTAACCAGTATCATTTTGCAATGCACGGTGAGACGACAGGCGGCGGCAGACGCTAGTGCTCTACTAGCATAGGAAACTAGACGTGACATCACACAGAGTATATATTCAGTTTGATTAAGTATTATAGAGATATGAATATCTCCAATATCAATTGAGTACTCTTATGTTCAAATGTAGTTGTGGAGATATGCTGAGGTAAAAGGGGGGCCAATGCCCCCCCCCCCCGTTGCCTTGCTTCTGGCATGAAGGTTTGGAGGTATGTTCAGTGTTCAGCTAAGATAACAATGTTAGTGAGAGGAACTTATAAAAAACAGGTAGCTAAAAGAAACATGGACGCTGAGTGTAAGTTATTTATAATTTTTCCTAGCTTAACTCATTTATACATGTAGCAAACTAATTTATACATGTAGCAACTTCCACCGAAGGATGCATCATGCATGTTGGAAGTGGCTAAATGTTCAAGTTCAACTTTTCGATGAAGACCATATGTTTATGTTTTGATCAAAACATGCGACTTTCTTCCAATGGCTGCAAGGTGAGATGAAGAGACGATGGAGGTTTCTATGGACAAGGAACCCTGGGTTGCTCTTGTGTCTCACACATGCACGTGGGATCATCTAGGTGGTTAAAAACGGTAGATCATATAGTATTATTAATCCATGGGTGCAAATTATCAACCTTGCAAAGAGTCATAGTTTCGTATGTTGATATTAATGATAATTAAAATATGTTGTCCGCAAAAATACTTACACCGCATTTGAGACATATAGTGGGTTTGACAAGATCACCAGTTGTAACGTCATGTAATGGTTCCGCACGTCTGGGAGTAGCATCTTTCCCTTACGTACCGTTACACTGTTACCTAAAATACCATTTGGTCATGGTCCCATGGATCGGATTAGATCAAGGCGTCATTGTGTCCGCGATGAACCAATGGGCGATCGAGGCTTGGCAGAGTACACGACATAGTGATTGAGCTGAACCAGGTGGAGATGACGTGCGAAGTTGTTTAATTATGACAACGCACTCACTGGGGTTACTGCTTAATTATCAAGTGCTGATAGGCAGCGACGCACGCAAGGTCCCATGGGTCGTCGCCGATGACGACGTGCAATCGCGACTTTGCGAGGAGTTTTGAGCCTTGATGCTGATTAAGGTGAACAGATCGAGGAAACCTCACTCCGGGGAGAAAGCTTTGCCAGCAACTCGCAACGCATCTGAATCTGATCACCGTCGCTTGAAGTACATATTCTATATTGGTGGTCAGTACGAGCTTGGAAGCATCTGAATCCCTGGAGCTGTGATTTCACAAAAGTGGAGTATGATTCAGACATTCAGTGTATCGCCTTGCAGTGATACAGAGCAACCCGAAAATTATTATTTTTGTACATGATCATATAGTTGCGGTGCAGGTTTTTGTTGAGAACCGTCTCCATGGGAGAGCCGGAAGGGCCGCGTCCTAAATATCACCGCTCGCTCCCTCTAATTAACGGCGCAGAGTAATTTAGCAGGGCGCACGATCAACCGTGAAAACAAACGAAAGCTTAATTAGTTATGTACACAGCGCATGCATGGCGCTTCACGTCGGCGAGCTGGGGAGCAGTCCGGCCGCGCGCGCGCGCGGCTAGCGGCTAGCTAGCGCGCTGCCTTGCCGTCGTCGCCGCCGCGGGCGGCGGAGGCGAGGCGGGAGGCGATGGCGGAGTGGTACATGGCGTCGTGGAAGCTCTCGGTCTCCATCATCCGCACCCGCAGCTGCCGCGCCTTCTCCTCCGTCAGCACCCCGAACCGCCTCGCCGCCGGCGTCTCGCGCCGCTGCTCCTCCGGAGCCTCCGCCGGCTGGGCGTCGATGTAGTCCGGCTGGCCAGACCAGCCCAGCAGCGGCGCCCACCACTTGCCGTTCCCGGTCGCGTCCGCGCGGAACCTCGCTCCGCCGGCCGCCGCCGCGGCGGAGCAGGCGCAGGGCCGGGGTGTCCGACGGACGGAGAACGCGGCTGCCGTTCCGGACGCTACCGCCATGGATTCGCACCGCGAGGAGGAGAGAAGGCGACGGATTCGTGGGGTTTGGTTTGGTGATTGGGATGGATTGGCTTCGTTGGTAAAGGTGGTGGTGGCGTGGTTGGGATGAATGGAAGCGAGAATGGTGGCGGGATTATAAAAGCGGAGCGTGGGGAGAGGGAACGAGTGGATAAGACGGGCCGGCGGGAGAGGGCGTGCACGTGCCTTCCATCGCACGGCGAGGGAGCACTCTCGCACGGGCCGTGGTGCGTGCGCTTTTGGGAAACCCGGGACGCGTCGCCGGACTTGGCTCCGGTCGTTTCAAGGGTCGCACGCACGATCACCCCGTGGGTCGTGGTTTTTTGGGCACTGTCACGGGGAATTTTGCCTTTTCTTCCTCCAACGGAATACAACGTTCGGCCTCTTGTATTAAGGACTCGAAGGACATCATTGAGGATTTCACAAAACATCTCAACACGAAATTGACATTTCCTCCAATTTAAACAAGTGCCTTATCGTCGAGGGTGGTGGATGCCGGGGCGGCGGCCCCGGACGGTTGACTGCGCCGAGGCGGCGGCCTCGGATGGTCTTGTTGCGATGACTCCATGGGGTGTGGTCATGGTCTAGCAAGGCATGGGTGGCGTGTTCGTGCTACGTGGGTAGCGAGCTCGTCGGCCCGACCTACGCGACGGGGTGGTCGGTGTGGCTGGCAAGTCGGGGCGGCGGCCCCGGACCTTTTGGCGCGGCGTTCATGGTCTGCGGGTGGTCGCCTTGGTAGTTTGGACTACAAGACGTCCATGCCGTGCGGCGTTGCGGCTCGCCTCCGAGCAGGGGACGTCGGAACAGCGGCTCCGGATTTGGTGGTGTGTGGTCGTCGGCGGTCTGATTTCGTGTGGGCGATGAGGCCCCGACTTTTGTGCGGTTTTTTTTGGCCGGTTTCCCTCATAAACTCGGCCACTCTGTATGGTTTTTGGCCCGGTTTCCCTGATTAACTGAGCCAAATCTTCTTCTATTAATATATCGAGCAGCTCACCTGCCAAATTCTCAAAAAAAAATTAGTTGACACCATTTTATCTAAATAGCCCCTCCGTCCTCAAACAAGTGCAAATTTAGCCTCAAGCTTTGTTCATAAATCAGTATACTTCTACCTTCTCAAAGCACTTTATCCATATTACTTGATGCTAATATAGACGTATTTAGACACGTTTTAGTTGTAGATATATCCATTTTAGCATCAGAAATCAAACCCAATAATATTTACTAGCACATGTTATGTTGATCTTCTACATGTGCTTAGCTCATTGGAGGTGAAATAATTAAAGAGGAGAGATATTAATTTGCATCCTTCCAATGTAATTTTATCTTCACATGATAATCTGTCTTGGAAACCCCTCATGTTCAATTATTTGTGGACGGTGGGTGTACGAATATATCTAGATACGTTTGTTGACTAAATGCATCCGTATCTAGATAAAGCGGAGTCAGCTAATTTAAATCAGAGCAAATACTAATATTACAAGACAGTATCTATCCCCTTCGTACCAAAACAAGTATCGCAACTTCATCTAGATACATATACGAATATATCTACACATTAGAAAATATGTGTGGATCTAGAAAAAAGGTGATATTTATTTAATTAAAACAGAGGTGGTACATTGTAAGCTAAACTATTTGGTGCTTCTAACAATGTACTAATGTAGCACGTCGGAAGGCAGTACTAAGAGCATCTCCAGTCGCGTCCCTCAAAGGGATTTGGGGCGCGCCGGATAAAAAAAGCGATCCAGTCGCGTCCCCCAAAGCCCATTTTTGTCCGGCGCGCCTCGATACGGTGTCCGGCGCACCGAGCCCGTCCCCGTCCCACAGGGACGCACCGGGGACGCCGGACACAACGAAAAGCGAGGCGGGCTCCCACATGTCGGCGACTATTTGCATAAACCGTTGGTTCGCGCCTCTTTTCTCGTCGCTCCTTCCTTCCCGCGCCTCCCACCCCCACGCGCCGCCGGATTTCCCGGCCGTTTGGGCGTCCGATCTCTGGCGAGAGTCGGCGCCGTTGTCGCGGGCTGGGGCTCCCGCCGGTCGTGCCGCCGCCGCGTCGCCGGCGCGTCCCGAACGCGCCGTCAAATCCGCCCCCACCTCCGCGCACAGAAGGTGCTCGACGACTTGCCAGGTAGGCGCGATTGGCCGCTGTTTGTTCCGTCGTCTGCCTCGGCGCAATTTTAACCATTGATTTTGCTTTAGCCATGGACAGCGGCGATGAGAAGTTGCCCTGCTGCTGGAGGACGAGCAAGCCTTCGACGACGACCTGCGGGAGCATTTGCTGATCATCGCGTCCCTCTAGGACATGCTTGACGCTGAGGCGGAGAAGAGGAAGAGGCCGCGCCGCGGAGGATCAAGGCCGGGAAGAAGGAAGTCGAAGCCCCGACGAGAGGATGGAGGGGCATGCCATGCTGCACAACGACTACTTCGCCGACGAGGCAACACATGCCGACAATTTTCGGCGCCGGTACAGGATGAGCAAGGGGCTATTCATGAATATCCTCCACGGCGTTCGAGAGTTCGACCCCTACTTCAAGCTCAAGCTCGACGCTGTAGGCGTTCTCGGGTTCTCGTCCATTCAGAAGTGCACCGCCGCCATGAGGATGCTTGCATACGGAGCACCTGCCGATACACGGGACGACTACCTTCGCATGAGTGAGTCTACTGCCATTGAGTGCATGTACAAGTTTTGCCGAACTGTGGTGGGAAAGTTTGGCAAATACTATTTGAGAGGGCCAACTGAGGAAGAGACTGCAAGGATCATGGCATAAAATGCTGCCAGAGGATTTCCTGGAATGCTTGGAAGCATCGATTGCATGCACTGGGCATGGAAGAACTGCCCATTTGCTTGGCAAGGTATATACAAAGGGCGTCATGGATATTGCAGTGTGGTGCTTGAAGCTGTGGCAGATTATGACCTGTGGATTTGGCATTCTTTCTTTGGCATGGCGCGATCACACAATGACATCAACGTGTTGCAGCGGTCTCCGGTGTTCGGCGGACTAGTGGAAGGGCATGCTCCGCCATGCAACTATGAGATCAATGGCCACCAATATACCAAAGGCTATTATCTAGCCGATGGTATATATCCAAAATGGGCCACTTTTGTCAAAACAATCTCGAATTCATCAGGTCTGAAGAATTCCCACTTTGCTACACGACAGGAGGCTTGCAGGAAGGATGTCGAGCGGGCATTTGGTGTGGTTCAAGCACAATTTACCATTGTTCGGTACCCTGCTCTAAGCTGGTCTCACGACCAAATGTGGGAGGTGATGCAGGCTTGTGTGATCATGCACAACATGATCATCGAGGATGACCGCAAGAATCATGTTAGGTCACACGTTGGTCCCTATTAGTGTCAAGGCTCTCTTGCGGAGGTTGATCATGAGTTGCCTGCATGATTTCGTTGATTTTCTCGCTATGCACGCGAGAGATCCGTGACGGCAATGTTCATGATCAACTTCAAGCTGATCTCGTTGAGCATTTGTGGAGGATCAAAGGAAATACTTGTGGCACCTTGATGTAGCATCTAGCCCTATTTATTATATTTGATTACTTGTTTTATTGTTTGTTGTAATTTAATTTGAAAACAATCCTCGCAAACATTTTTATTCATATGCTACATTTGATAAATGGTTTATGTGTTAAAAAAGTAATTTAAATGTTTGGGGGCGGCGTTTGGGGGACGCCGGCTGGGGAGCGACATCCCCCAAACGCGGCACGAACAAAACACGTCTCCCAAATGCTCAATCTGGCGCGATTTGGGGGACGGTTTGAGGGACGTGACTGGAGATGGTCTAATGTAGCACGTTGATTTTCGCTTGTCGCGGTGATGGCAACCCCGGCGTCTCCTAGCTAAGCCACGCGGTCCACGGCGAGCGACCCTGCTCCGACCGTCCCGACCGGGGAGAGACATTGGCCGTTGGCGAGAAGCGCCGCGGACACGTCGGCGTCGGAGGAAGCAACGCCGCGCGAGTCCGGCCGTGCACTGCTATCTTGGCGTCTTGCATTGCCCGGCACCGGTAGCTGGGCGACGGGGACGTCCGCGTTTCCAACGTGACCGTTTCGGTGTGGCCGGCGTCCACGTTCGCCCACACGGGGTCAAGCCAGTTCCCCCTTGCCGCGCCGTGCCATGCCGGAGGTTATTTTTTTCACTCTTTCACATGATCGCCGAAGTCAACTAAGATGAGAAAAATAGCGGTCTTTTCCTCTCGTTTTCCGCACACTGGTTCAAGTTCAACGACTCGAATGGTTTGGTACTTGTTGACAGCAATGACAAGGCAGGCTATTTGAATACTACTCCCCTTCACAATACGTAGTATTTTTTTTTTTTAACAATCAATACCACATATATTCATAATAACAAATAGTACATGGTAGAGATACACGAGTTGTCTCCAGCGATTACAAAATAAAGTCTAAAAGATACTAGCAAATCTTCGAGGTCTTCAAACTCTTTCTTCTTCCAAGACATAATCTTGTACTTTTACGAAGCGCAATCAAAGATAGATAACAAACCATGCACTCGTAAATACCAACGAAGGGTTCTCCCATAATT
>NC_061513.1:260293612-260415612 GCF_022539505.1 Lolium rigidum | reverse complement strand
AACGCCGCCGCCATCCGTGAGATCTCGACTACCGCCGCCTCCTCCCCATCCCCTTATCGGCGAGAAAGCCTCCTCTAGCTGCTCACAAGACATGCAAACATCGAGGTATTGCCTTGCCTTATTGCTTGTATGCAGCACGTGTTCTTTGTTTGGGATGTTTCGTACGTATGATATCCTTATAGCTTTTGTGATTATGGTGAGATCATAGGCAGTAATCGATGTCAATATAATTGTTCTTTGAATTTTAGATCTTAACACTTGTTAGTGGAAATTTTTGTTCAACGCAAATCATCGCTTTGATAAAGATAGCGGATAGAATTATGATCTAAGAAAAAATATCCTGCCCTTTCATACGTAACATAAATATGACTTTAGAAATTATGTTGCATGGCATTATACTTGCACACAAATTTTGACATTTATCTACTCGTTTTTATGAACAAGTAAGTTGAAAATTGGTGTGTGCGATGTGGATCGTTGGGTGGGCTTTGTAACAAGAATGACACAAGCTCAGCCGATGTAAACTCGCCAAGCTGATTTACAAAGCTTGATTCACATGAAGAGTATAAGTCCACGATCGTCTATACTTAGCCTCATGTTTAAGGCATTTGACGCAGAGTCAGAAACATTCAACTTGCAAAAAGATCAACCCTCGATTACTATAAAAGGAGTCGATGTGGAGGAAATTTTTGGTCTCAAGGACAAAGCAAGCAGATGGGCTGGATATTGACACCATCCTTTATGAGGATGGGGAATATGCGTAAAATGATATACCATCTCGTTTTCTCGAACAAGTCCACCGAGCAGTCCGAGTATTGATGGATTGATCTCGACGCAATCAAGAGCGGATTAGCCGACGATGACTTCCTTCGAAGAGCTGTTCTTGTGGCCCTTGGTACAGCTTCTGCACCACAGCCCAAAGAAACAGCTCCGTTGGAGTATTGGACAATTGTTAAGTACGTGTCACGCTTGAAGAATATGAACTTCAATGGTTTCACACGCTCTTATTTAATTAACAATATAAAGAAACCGCAAAGTGAACATGAGATGGTGCAATGGCCCCGCGGCAACCTAGCCCCGCTTCTGTATATTTGTCCTCACCACGTCCATTCTCTTAAAAAAAATCCAACAATGTATAAAGGTGTTTAACTCGTTGTGCCAACATATGCATGATATTTACTATGAAAAAGTGCACCCAACTCGGTTCACAATTGACGTCATCAAAGCCGTTGATGAGGAACTGGACGTAAGAAGAGGCGAGTAAGAGAGACAACATTGAATACCAACATGGACGAGGAACAGTGCTTGGTAAGTTTTCTCTTACTCATGTACTATTATCTTCATCATTTCATGTGGACTTACATCATCACTTCATGTGGACTTACATCATCACTTCATGTGCATTCCTTCTAGATTGACGACTTACATATCTCGCTAACCACGGAAGGGAGGTGATCCACACACCCGACGTTCCTCCAAGATCAAAGAGGAAGCAAAGTAAAAGAGCTAAAGCTTCAGTGTTCAAGGATGATTCAAGAATGGAGGTCATGGTTGAGCAGATTCCGATTAAACCGACCAATCACATAGACACATCACTAAGCAAACATATGGACAAAGCTGCGTACGTATCTCGCTCAGGTGACATGGACTATTTTTGTATGCTTCTATCTCGCTGAAATGCATCTCTACACAAAGATGACATTAATTACCTTCTCGAATTTTGTTCTGCGTAAAGTCCTAAAAATGCTTAACGCGAAAGGAGTTGCGTACAGTGAGGTGCAAGGCCGACATGTCTCGATGACGAAGATCAGGAGGTGGAAGACAAAAGAAGGAGCGGCCTCCACACTCTAGCCATGGCGTCCTTCCGCCTAAAGATTTCATGGACTTTGACGACATCAAGTCGACGGCACCGCATCATTTTTGAATTCAGCTAAGGATCAACATGACGATGAATTGGAAGATGCAAGTAAGAAGAGTGAGCCGATGGATGATTCGAACTTCGTGACACCCACCGACAAGAAGAAGATCGCTAATGCCGGGTACACGACACCGCCGCCTAAGCAGTGGAGACACCCCCGAAGTACCCATAATCATCGACGACAAGGCTACACTCGAATCGTCCCGCTCGGCAACTATTGATTTAACTCTTCCAGTATGCATTAGAAGAATTTGATAGCTTGAACACGATCTCGCCGGAAAGCGATAGAAAGTGGGAAGAAGGAGGAGAAAAAGATGATGTATGTGGCAAAAAGGAGGAGAAAAAGGAAGATGTCTCTCGGGAAGCGCAAACGCAGCTCCTCGCAAATTAAGTTCCCTAAGCATTGTGATGACCGAGAACCGTCCTAAACGGTTTCCACGCGCTAATGTAAAAGGTATATTTTCTCGAAATATTTTGCACTATATCAAGGAATCTTGTTCACATAATTAACTATATATGGTTGTTGTCGATAGGTCCCGATGCTTTGTTCAACAACGAATATGCCACTGACGGATCAAATCCGCCGACACCGGAGATAATCTGACGCGGCTGCCGAGTATATTCTGATAATATGCAAATCTACAAAAAAACGCGTAAGTAAGACCGTGTACGAGAATGAAGACGGGACCGTGGCGAGGGCTGATTTTCTTAAACCTATCCTTGACCGTGGATGGCCAGTGCGGCACCGTAAGTCCAACAACCGATGTCATCCTTCTATTTCTCCTAGGCTTGAATATATATGTGCTCTGGAGTGATCACCTGTTTGAATTATATGCATGTCATTGAGTGTTACTTGGCTGAGCTGAGATTAAAATTGAAGGATAGGACAATATGCCCCGCCCGGAGGGCAAATTCTATAGTCGAAAATCGACCGAGAAGGCAGCGATGGAAAAAGAAAAACCTTGACACGACGGATATTGCAGTAAATGTCAGTTGCTACGAAAGATGCGAGCTGGAATATTTTGGCACTAACAAGGTAATGATTGCTTGTACATTATTAAGTGAGAGGTTTCAAAATTAACTATTAATGCATTAATTATTAACTATGTATTTTTTGTAGGCTTATTTCTCGTTAACATTTCCAAATGCCACCGGGTCACCGTCGTCATGCACAAGTGACAAGAAGGAATTTCAGGTGCTAGACTCGTTATGGCGCCTTGAGCAGAAGCAAGAATTTTGTGGAAAAGCTGGTATGACTTTTGATCACGGAATGTAAGACCACCTTTGGTACTCAAGGCACTCGTACTTAAATTTTATGCTTCACAGAGAGAAGAAATCTTGAAGGACGCCGAGTTTGCGAACAATGAGATATCAAGAAAGAAGTATCCAGACGTTTCGAAATGGGAAATTAGAAGATACCCAATACCTATGCAAACTGATACGTGAGTCTACCGTTAATCTTACGCCATTACTATTGATGCCTATATGCAGATAGTTTACCTCCGATCTATATGCAGGAACTCATGTGGACTGTTCCCGTTAGCATGTATGGAGCACTCGGGATGGAGATAAACTAACGGCCGAATTTTCGCAGTTACCTCTTATCTATAGTATCTTTGTTACACACATGTTTATCTCTCCCGGTAATCTAAACTACATAATAATTGTTGCAGGAAACGATAAACAAGAACAGGAATATGACCGCCGCCAAAATTATAATGGCGTAATCAAACATGCACGAGAAGGCGAAGAAGGATGTCCTTGACATCGCGGCGAAAGCACGTGCGTAAAAAACATTATCAGATATTATTTGCACTAGTTGTAATGCTAGGGTGGATTTGTGTCCGAAGGTCTCATAGACCCGTAGAACTTTTTTACTTTGGGTGTTGAACTTATTTGGGGTTGATGTTATTTGTTCCACAATGAGATAAGTACTTTTTTGCACGATAAAAAGTACGTATAAGTAATTCAACCTTTCGCACGTACATAATTCAAACGAGTAGCACACGACATGACATAGAAAAGCGGGAAACATAACAAACACATGTTAAAACTAATGAAACTAAACATGACCATCCTCAAGTAGCCCCGGCAGCCTTCACCGCCATCGTGAACTTCACTCCTCCTCCTCCTCCTCCTCCTCTCTTCGTCGAAGTTGTAGGGAAGGGTGTGCATCATGTTGCGCTGTGGGAAAGTGGCACTCAAAGTTGGTGTAGATGTTGAACGTAGTGAATGCTATGAACTCGCAGCCGCACCAAAAGACTTTGCCGAGGAGCTCGTACGCGTCGTAGCGGTTGGTGAAGGTGACCGTGAGGAACAAGAGGAAGGCGCGCGTGTGGTCACGCGGCCTCGTCGAGGCGAAACATCACCGGCGCGTCCGAAGGGAGGTGGGCAAAGCCGGCGGTGAGGAACGCGCGGGCGAGCTCGACCGGTCCCCTCCACCTGGAGATGGCCCACACGCGGAGTGTGTTCTCCACGACGACGCCCGCCGGGTAGCGCCGCTCGGGCACGGTAGGAGGCCGACGGAAGACCGGTGCGCTGAACCGCATCCTACCGGTGCGTTGCAAGGTCTTGGGTGGGGATTAGCTTCAAGTGGAGAATATATGGATTGTGTGTCGCGCCGAGTGAAGAGGGAAAGAGGGGGTATAAATAGGGCGCCAAATCGATCAATTACAATGAGGCGCGCCTTACAATGAAACGTCGCGCGTGTGTGTATCCGTGTCAATGCGGTGCGCCCGATTCTGGCCTTTCCTTATTGCTCGAATCGTCGACCATAAATGGCTCTGAATCGTCGTCCCGCTCGCCGAGCGCTCGAGTTGGCGCGGCGCATGCATGGCGAAGTCTCGCGACGGGACAAAACCGTGCAACGGTCCGAACCACGTCTCCTCCCTAGACTAATCATACCGCGGAGTGAGCCTCTCGCGGATCGCCGTCGCTCGCCAGATCGCAGCCGTGCACGGCCTCCATCCAACGGCGTAGAGCTAGGTATTGTAGGGCCCGCCCGGAGTCGCTTCGACCGCCACGTGAGAATGGCCATTCCTCGGCTCCCCGAGCGGCCGCCGCCCACCTCTCGCTAATGAAGTTATGGCGCGCCCGGGTTATTGGCGACGCCACGCGTGCCCATCGCCCGCCGCCCACCTCTCGCCAATGAAGCTATTGGCGACGCCACGCGTGCCCATCAGCCCGCCGCCCACCTCTCGCCAATGAATTTATTGGCGACGCCACGCGTGCACAGCCGGCCGCCGCCGACCACGGTTGCTCGGGGCATTATATAGCGGCGCTCGTTCGGCTGCTCTCATCTACTCCCGCACAAACCCTAGCCGCCGCGAACCCGCACCGTAGCGCAGCCCACCCACAAGCCCACGAAGGAATCCATGGCTGGTTTTGGTGGGCGGCGAGGCGGTCGAGGCCGTCGAGGCCGAGGGCGCGGCCGCCGTGGCCGGAGCAGCATCACCCGGCCCGCTCGTCGTCGCTGCCGCCGTCATTGTCTTCGGAGGAGGCGACGTGCTTCGAACTCATCCTACGCATCGACCAGACCCTCTCAGCATCAAGCGGCTTCCCGGACAAGTCCGCCGAGTTCGTCGATGGCGTCGAGCCGGCAGAGTTGCAGCCTACGGGAGGCGAGCTGCAACTTTCGTCGATGGCGTGTCGAGGCATTGTTCGACGGCCGGGGCAAGATGTACCCGCACACCGGGTGGGACAAGTTCGCCCGCTACCTCGACCTCGAACCCGGCCGCCGCCTTATCTTCTCGCTACGACGGGGATGGCGACATGGTCGTCAAAGTGTTCGACGGCACATCCTGGCCGGAGATACTACTACATCAGCCGAGTCAAGCTCGAGCACCGACGGCTTAGATATTTTCGAGTGTTCTTTTCTTTGTAGCGAAAATGGCCACTGGCCAATAGAACCACTAGTGTACGTTTCCGGCCTGGGTGCCCGGGAGTGTTCTTTCTTGGCAGCGAACACGAGAAACACCCGAGGACGACACTAGTTAGGTTTCCTCATTTTTCAATGTTCTAATCTTGTTTTAAACTATGTAATGGTTTGTGTAATGTTCGTATCTCGTGTTTAAATGAAAAAGAGAAAAAAATTAGGTAAAAGTTATTGGTTTCCAAAATTTGTGAAGTTTTTTATTTATTTCAATTTTTGTGATAGTAAACCTATAAATTTCTGTTAAATTCAGAGCGAAAAAAGTTGATGAGATAAAGCCATGGCCCATGAGTTCCCTCCCGCGTGCATTGGCCCGTTACATGTCCGACAGACCTAGTTTTTTAATTTTTCTTTAAATCTGCAAGCACATCCGGTTAAATTGAAAAATTCAAAAAAGTTTTAACCAACGGATTATGTTCACAAAAACGTGTGACATATTGGGTAAAAAAACTGGATTTTTTTTCGAAGGTCGAAAAATCGACTAGCTTAGAAAAAGTGGTTTGATGTAACCCAAACGATTCCGTTTCTAAGAATGTGGATTTTTCGACCTTCGAGAAACGCTCCAGTAAATTTTTGCACACACTCTCGTATCCATTCTAATACGAAGTGTGAAGGTTTTTTCAATTTTTGAATTTCTGTGAAAATAAACAATTAAATTTCAGTTAAATTCGAGTTGAAAAAAAAACAAAAGAAAACTAGAGAACCCTGATGGATGGGCCATGAGTGTTCCTTCCCCGCGTCCATGCTCCACGTTAATGGGCTTAGTAGAAACCGCGTTACATGTCTTTCGGCCTAGCTGATAAGTTTTTTAGTTTTGATTTGAATAAATCTGCAAAGCACATCCGGTAAAATTCAAAAAATTGAAAAAAAGTTTTAACCAACGGATTATGTTCACAAAAACGTGTGACATATTGGGTAAAAAAACTGGATTTTTTTCGAAGGTCGAAAAATCGACTATCTTAGAAAAAGTGGTTTGATGTAACCCAAACGGTTCCGTTTCTAAGAATGTCGATTTTTCGACCTTCGAGAAACGCTCCATAAATTTTTGCACACATCTCGTATCCATTCTAGGACGAAGTGTGAAGGTTTTTTCAGTTTTTGAATTTCCGTGAAAATAAACTATTAAATTTCAGTTAAATTCGAGTTGAAAAAAATAGAAGAAAACTGGAGAACCCTGTCTGGATGGGCCATGAGTATTCCTTCCCCACGTCCATGCTCCACGTTAATGGGCTTAGTACAAACCGCGTTACATGTCTTTCGGCCTAACCGATAAGTTTTTTAGTTTTGATTTCAATAAATCTGCAGCAAACCTGGTTAAATTCAAAAAATTCAAAAAAGTTTTAACCAACGGATTATGTTCACAAAAACGTGTGACATATTGGGTAAAAAACTGGAATTTTTTTCGAAGGTCGAAAAATCGACTAGCTTACAAAAAGTGGTTTGATGTAACCCAAACGGTTCCGTTTCTAAGAATGTGGATTTTTCGACCTTCGAAAAACGCTCCAGAAATTTTTGCACACACTCTCGTATCCATTCTAAGACGAACTGTGAAGGTTTTTTCATTTTTTGAATTTCTGTAAAAATAAACTACTAAATTTCAGTTAAATTCGAATTGGAAAAAAAGACAGAAGAAACTAGAGAACCCAGCTGGATGGGCCATGAGTGTTCCCTACCCACCGCTCCATCGCCTCCCTAAGGACTATAAAAAGGGCCAACTCTCATCGTCCCTTTCACACACAAACCCTAGAGGCTCTCTCCCCAACCCTTGCCGCCACCGTCTCAACAAGAGTTGACGCCATGGCTGGGAGAGGCGGAGGCCGACGTGGTCGTGGCCGTGGCCGCGGCAGCGCGCACGCTCGCCGTCGCCCGCCACACCGTCGGCTTCATCGCCGGAGATGGACGTGGAGGGGCCCGTGCTGTTCGAGTTCGTCCTCGTACTCAAGGGCGACCCACGCGGCATCCGGACACTTCTCGACCCCTTCGCCGTCTATGTCGCCGGCGACGATCGACCGGAGCACGCCGCATCCGCGGAGGCTTCGTCCGGCTTCTACCGGTGGATCGTCGACGTGATATACGACGGGCGCGGCAAGATGTACCTCCACATCGGGCCGGGAGAAGTTCGCGCGCCACCACGGACTCGAAGCCGGCTTCATCCTCCTCGTTCACCTACTATGGCGACAGGGACTTGAGCGTCAAGGTTTTCGACGAGACGCGCCGCCGCCGGGACAACCACGACAACCACGGCGACAACGACCGACGAGGAGGACGACCGATGAAGAGTGTTGTTTCTTCGCAGCGAATACGTGCACGGAAGTTTCCGGGTGTTCGCCTCATCCTCCCGCTGGATTTTCCAGTTTGGGTGACTCGGGGATTGTTAGCAAGTGAACACAGGAAACCTTGGATGCACGGTCTAGTTAGGTTTAGTTTTTTTGCAAAATTTTATATTTGTGTCCACCATGGTTCAAAATATGTATTAGTTTGTGGAAAACCATGTCCCAATTATGTATTAGTTTGTGGAAAACCATGTCCCAATTATGTATTAGTTTGTGGAAATTGAAATGAAAATACCAAAAAAGTATTTTAAAGGTTTCGTGTGTTCACACGAAACCTTCGATGCCAAATCAAGTGGATGGATGTGGATGTGGATGTGGATGGGGTTGCCAGGGTGAGTCCAACTGAGTGCATGGTTATTTCATGTGAGAAACCTAGGAGTGCATGGTCTATTTAGTCAACGTCGAAATAATCACAAGTACACAAATATGTGACTATTTTTTACCTCAAACTCATATGTGACTATTTTTTACTCCTTTCTTACCTGTACCTTCTATGGTAATCAAACTTGTTGATTTTAGATAACATCTCTACGTGGCAATGACTTTGTTATCGAGGGATCGAACAAGTTTAGCTACTGGAGACCGAGCAGTCTATGTGAAAAACAATCTATGCATGAGAATAACAAACAAGGCATTCATGCATAACAGCTTATAACTAGCATTTATCTAGATAAAAGAGTAACGGTTATAACTAGCATTTATCTAAACAAGGCATTCATGCTTAAAAGTTATAACTAGCATTTATCTAAACAAGGCATTCATGCATAACTGTCATAACTAGCATTTATCTAAGGCGCCTTTATCTAAACAAGCGAGGCATTCATGCATAACGAGTCATAACTAGCATTTATCTAAACAAGCGAGGCATTCATGCATAACACTCGGAGATATAAGTTCTTAATTAGTACTAAGAAATTCCATAAGTAGAACTTAAGGTTCTACGTACACACATTAAACCTAAAAGTTCTTAGTTATCCATTACAACCAGCACGTAAATAAGCTCCAAGGACATAACATATATACGGGGCGAGCATCGGGTTGAGGCATGCATGGTAGGTTCGGATGTTGCGACGCCTCTTGAGGATCCCGCCGTAACGGGGAAGGCGAGGACCCAGCAGAAACCTTGCAAGTGCCTCGTGGTCAGCCTTGCCCTGCCACTCGGGGCGCTGTTGCGAGTGTCCATAGCATGCATCTCAAGGGAAGCCGCGCGCGCCGTCCTTCACCTTGCAGGGACGAAGGGGCAAGCATGCTTTCCCTCCGCACTTGTCTTCGGAATCCGAGACTCGAATCCCTTGACCTGCCTCCGCACGTAGGACTCAAAGTTGTCCTCGTCGACGTCGTCATCTCGTGTTGTACTGCAAATAAAGGGGCACATGTGAGGAAGCGGCTAAAGGATGCAGAACATGGTATGGTATTCACAAAGTTCATATCTTCTTAATATTAACTCGCTAAATTTAATGAGTAATTCTTACAATTCATACCCGAGGAACATAGAGAGCAAACTTTAACCATGGGAGTTTGGATACACGATTTACAAACTGTTAAAGATAATGTATTTATGCTTTCTATCTTGGTACAAGATTTACATACCGCCAAGAAAGGACTTTCCACACATTCGGCAAACTCGAAGAGTCACTACTAAGCATGAATAATTTCAAAAATAATAGCTTACTAAGAGTTTCTACGACATCCAAAAACAAATCAACTGTAGGTAGGCATTCTTCAACCACCTAAAATTTCTAGGTTTGCGAGGTTGTCAAAAGGCGATCCATTTTTGGTTACCTTGTCACATATGTTGCTGATTTTGTTTCCTATATTACTTTTTTCATGAAGAAAGCAGTAGCTTTCATTTGAACATATCTTTTATTTTTCTTAGTGGAAGTCCAATTACTATTTTTCTCGTTCTGTTTATAATTTGAGCATAAGTTTGAATTTCCTTAGGACTTTATGTTCTTATGCAAGCGACGGACATAAAGCGATAGGCTGATATAATAAATATTATTTCTGGTTTGTTTGATACATACATCAGGATGTAAATGATGAGTTTTCCATCCGACATAAAAAAGCTTTCCCATAATTCACTGAATCTACAGGGAAACGGGGCAAGGACCTGATCCACAATCAAGGTCTGAAATACCAATACTTTTTCCTTGTTTAACACTTGTCAGCACATATGTTTAGTATTTATGTCTGTAAAAATTTAGATGTGCCTTATATTGCTTTTCTACACGGTTCAACACTCGTTAACTATGTTTTTCTTGTTTAAAAATTCAAATGAGAGGTCTGTATTAAAAAGTGGTTCTCAAGTCGTTTATCATACATTCTTGCGTATCCAAATCATGGTAAACAGCAAACCTTCAGCTCTTGACCCATTTCAATCCCCAACGGCAAATAGGCTCATTTCTATATGAAGAAGCTCCAAACCAACTTAGTATGACTGCAACTTTCATTTATATTAGGCAAGTGGCTTATTTAGTAGTTGTATCTTATTTGTTGTTTGAGAATAATTTAGCTGAATCCACAATAGTTTGAATGGTATCGTCTTCTTATAGTGGTACACAGTAATGATTTTAATACAAAGTTTATTGCTTTGGATACAAGATCACAATGGTAGAAGAAGTGCAAGAAAAATGAATGTTTGTTGCTTTGGATACAGATCACAACGGGCATTCAACTAGTAATATTAACTCGCCAATGTTTGTTGCTTTTAATACAAGATCCACTTATTTCCGGACGGAGGGAGTAGATCTAACTCGCAGGGCTCGATGTACTCGAGGACATAGCTGCAGCTACCGGATCGACATAGCATCCACGCGCATCTACTACATCTACTTTGCAGGGGTTACCGGATCCGAGAGGGGAGACATAGATTTACCTCGCAGGGCTGGACGTACCGGCTGGCCTCGTACATGGCGTCGATTTCCTTGTACGCCGCCTCCCTATCGGCAGCCGGCGCGAGCAGCGGCAGCGGCCACCGCATCGGCGATGCCGCCCCGGATCAGCACCCGGCAGCTCCCGCGCCGATGTCCGCCGCCGCAGCAGAAGGCGCAGCCGCTCCCGCTCCCGCAACCGCTCCCGCTCCCGCAACCTCTCCCGCGGCCGCCCCCGCAGCCGCAGCCGCAGCCGCTCCCTCTCCGCCCTCCAAACCAGCAGCAGCCGCGGCTAGGTTCATGTCCATTGCCGGATCTCGCTTCGCCGAAGAAATGGGAGTGTAGGGAGAGAGGCTTCGTTCGCCGAAGAACTAGGGTTAGGGTTTTCTCTCCTCTCGCTTTTTGCCGGAAATGGGGATGGTGGGGAGGGGATGCGGCCGGCCGGGGATAAAGTAGTGGACTCTTTTGGACTCGTGCGCGTGTGCGTGGACCCGTGTGTGGACCCGTGGGCATTGACGGGCGTGTACGCGGAAGGGGTACGGGCGTGTACGCGGAAGGGGTACGGGCGTGTACGCGGAAGAGGTGTACGGGCGTGTATGTATTCTCGCGGTGATACGCGTACCTCCTCGGGCTAACGGGTCCTGCGGGTTTTGGAGCGGGCATTTCTATACCCGAATCGAAGTTGAAAAGACGATCCTGCCCCTCGCCGCGGAGTAATCTGGGTCGTTCTTGTGTTCCGCTCAACATACCCGTTCGACGTTGGGGGTCTATGGAAGCAGTCGCCTAATTTTAATTTGAGCCGCAATGCCAAGGCTGCGTGCACCCGCGCAACCATTAAAGTAGTCAATCAACATCGGCAAGAGTACCAACACCAGTATGTCAGGGAATAAAAACCGATCTGCCTTGTCGACGTTGATGGAGAGCCGAGAATACGAATCACCATTGTCGAGGACGTAGCAACCGGGACAAGAACTGCGAGGATAATCCTCCTCGCGGCAACCATGAGAAAAGATCCAAGATCGATCTGGCGAAGTAAGATCTGAACACCCATACCTAGATAACTGTAATCTTTCAGCACCACCATTGACGTCGGGAGGGAGATCTCGTCGTCGAACGAAAGGCCGAAGATCACTTATTGCAGACGATGTCATCTCCATTGCGGGGAAACCAACAAGAAAACGACGACCAAAAACCTAACATAGACTACTGAAAAGACTAGTTTTATTGAAAACTCCACTCATAGATCGGGTTCCCCACTCCTCCCGACGCCGGCGAAGCTGGCCGGAGGAGGGGGAACCGATCTATGGAGGAGGCTGAGTAGGGGCGGCTAGGGCTTTTCTCAAGAGGCGGCGGCTACAGGGCATAATACGTAGTACTTGTTATGAATAGATACATCTGACAATATTATGAAACAGAGGGAGTAGTATTTCTCACACTTAGGGCACCTTCAAGGGACCATGGCAAACGGATATATTGTGCTCGGTTGCTATTCGATCGCGTGGCTAAAACAAGGCCTAGCGGTCAACCACATTTCCACCGCAAACACGGTTGTGTCTATTCCGCCTGTATTTTTCGGCCCAAAATTTGGGTTGGGTTTGCGGTGGCCACAGATAGCCCACGTGTCCACGGTAGAATGCGTTGGGCTCGCTTGTCAGCTACCGGGGAGACGCGGATCCATGGGGTCCACCTGCACGCACGCGACCTTCTTAAATGAAGACTCGTCGTTCTCTGAGGGATCCCACTTCTAGTCCCTACTCCGGAAACTTCCCATCGACCAAAACCCTAGCTCCTAGTGGCCACCCAAACCCTAGCTCCCACCATCCGTGGAAAAGGGCGGTTGGTTACGGCTGAGACGCAATGACCATGAGGCTACTCCTCCGGCGGCGGCAATGGAGGACGCCGCTTCTCCCACGCGTCCACGCAGAGGCTGCCGGGGCCACCTTCGATGCCGCACTCGGAGCGGCGTGTGTATTAGGAGGTGGTGATGGTGCGGGTGGCATCTCAACCAAGCGGGGGTGCTCTTCCCGGCAACCCATGTGTGCAGCCCTGGTCGCCACCGGGAGATCCTACATCACGCACTTTTCCTGCCACCGGATCTGTGGCGGGACCCGTCTTACACCTTGGAATCACCATTGTGGACGTGGTGGTTCGAGGACGAGCATGACCATCGGTGGAAGAACATCGAGGCTCACCTCGAGGACCTCGATGATATCGATATCAACTACGAGGAGGAGGCACCGACATCTGGCCAGGCGCCGCCGACGCCCGTGATGGAGGACATGTTGCCGACAACAGTCGCCAGGGTACATCTTTCCCATGTCGTGCCCCGGCTACCCTGATTGGTCGCAGTACCACGGGGCCTACACCTAGTATGTGGAGCCTCTCCTGTGGCTGCTGGCGTCCCCCCTCCCCCGGAGGCCTACATCCGGGGAGGCGTGGAGGACCCGCCGGAGGATGACGACACGGCCTACAAGCCAATAGAGGAGGCAGAGCTAGCGGAGGAGGAGGCCTTGGCAGGCACCATGACCATCTCGGAGGCGGAGGAGCGCGCGAAGTGGATTGGCCTTGAGGAGGCCATCCACCTCTCGTAGCCTTAGGGCCGGCACCTCACAACAACTGACCAATTGCCACCGCCTCCTCCAACGGCCAATGCCTGGCCACCGCCGTTGAGGATATACTTCATGGTTATTCTAATGATGTAGTCCAAAACTGGCAAGTCTGGGTGACCCACCAATGGTGGTTGGGCCGATGGCCCAACCGGACGGTCCAGTTGCTGATTGAACAAGATGGGAGGTCCAGGATAAGAAGCTCTAGCTGGATCTGCACCGACATAGTTAGCCGGATCCGTACCGGCCTAGGTTAGCATGATCCTTACGTGTACGAAAAGTTGTACCGGATTAGGTTAGTGCTAGTAGAATCTAACCTGGACTACTCATTGTAACCCTAGATCCTGGTGACTGTATAAGCCGGATCCCAGGAGCCCTTGAGGCATAACAAACATCATCATTGTAATCGTGTACTTGTTACCCTTATAGTGAATAACAGCAGCATGTAGGGTTTCGCCACTATTGCGAGATCCGAAACTGGGTAACTTGTGTCTCATCGGACTGGTAGCTTTCCTCGCCTTTTGCCCACCTCTCTCTTTACACGCCATGAGGTACCCTCCATGCCGTACTCGTCATTCACACCACGACAGCCCCAGGTCTTCATCAACCTCGGCGAGGAGGACTAGAAGCTGCCGACGAGGAAGACCTGAAGGCGGCGGTCAGGATGAGCACACGCGGGCTTGCTCGCCATTATCATTTTTTTTCCTTTTTTTTTTGTATGTACCGTGGAATTTTTGGCCCAGTTTTGAACCATATATATATATTATATTTTTGGATTTTTTGGGGTTTACGACTGCTGGGGCGGCTAGCAACCGCATATGGACCAATGTCTGTTTCGTATTAAAACAGACCGATCTTATGTTCGAAATGTAGTGACCCGTTGGGGTGGCCATACAACATCGTGTCTGTGGTGAAATATCTACACTATACTGTGTACGCACCACACTGGTGAAATACAATGACGTACTCCTGTCTTTTGCCGATGCCATTTTGGTGCAAAGATGCTCTTGCGCAGCAGTATGTATATTCCATTCCAGTAAGATACTGAGTAGCATATGCGCAAGGACAATCCATCCCGGAAAATAATAGCAATAATAGTGCTACAAGTGTTATGTCCCTTTCGCGGGATAAGTGATGACTTGACGACATGCCTTGCAACTGGCGGCGTACGACAGTTTCAGACACGGAGCTGATTTGGAATGCTCATCCAGGCCCTGCTAGAACTAGCAATAATTGTTCCCAATAATTGATGGTCGCGCACGGTTAAGCTGGTTAAAGAGTTGTTTATGGTATGGCGTGACACGACGAGCATGTTCAGATAACACCAACTTTGCTTCTAAAATATACTCACTTTGTTCCGTAATTCTTGTAGTGACTGTGGTTAACACGACAAAAATTATAAAACAGAGGGAGTAACATATTTCTCAGACAAACTAGCTATAGGGTGCGAGCTGAGGCCGGATGCGGATACTCAGGCGATCGCTTTGACATGATACAAGACCCGGCCCCTCATATTTATGCAGAAACCAGATACCAACATCACTGGCAGACTGCAGACCAACAGATCACGAAAATTCACAAGTATAGAAGAAGGAATCCGAACAATTAGAGTGGGAAAACAAACTCATCTAGACAAGAAGGAACTGCATACGGCCGGGATGATCCACAGGGTACAAAAGGAAATCTCATTCGACGTCGTCTACAGAAGAGATTCAGAGATTTTGTTCCTAACAGAACATAAAGGGGGTTAGACATTCCTGCTAGCTCTACTTTAGTGAAAACCGGCACAGGTTGCAGTCTGCAGTCCAGTGCGCACGGCCGCGCCTCACTGCTCACCATCGCGAGGAGAACTTTCCATGAGTTCCCTAGCCTTCCTGCAGGAATTCAACCGGGTGGAATGGACATGTCAGCTCTAACAATAATCCCTCAGTATGTAACTCACTAACTAGATGATTCCTCTCTCTAGGACTGGCATACTACTCCAGCAAGATAAGTTACCGAGACCCGAGTGAAACAGTACAAGTTCTTTTCTCACGCATGCACTAATATGACATCATAATCAAGTATGCAACTGATTCTCATCACTATAAACGTGTTTTGCCAACCTAAAATCATACTAGCATTTGGAAGAGACTCAAAATTGAAAGAGATAAGCAGAAGAGATTATGTTACCGCAATTCACTTTCAATCTCGGCATTCCCAGGATCCATCTTTTGTGCATCTTTGAGGGCATCACATGCTTGTTTATATTCCTGGCAGTGCAGAGCAAATCAAGGAACACGACCAGACTGTAAGATCAATGTGAAATAAGCCACAAGTCCACACACCGACAAGCTAGACGCACCTTTAGTAGCATGTGAGCTGCAGCTTGACGGTAGCAACCTTTTGCCCAATTAGGTCGCAGCATTCTGCACTTGAGAGCATCTGCGAAAGCACCGTCACCATCGCCCATGAGCAGCTTACAAAGACTCCTGTTTGCATACAGTGCTGCACTCTCTCCATGGCCTATTGCCTATGATCAAATATGACATGTGCAAATATTAGTCTCAACTGAAAATGATGACACACGTTAGTTCTATTTTAAGTCATTCACAGGATTTGGGCATGCAAACAGGTAGAAAACTATCTATAAACCTTTACTACGTACTCAGTAGAACAGAAGAATGGAGATATTCTATTACTAGACTGGTTGGGTTGTTCATTTTATATGTACCGTCAATTTGACTATAGTTGAACCATTTGATACACAGTGATCAATTATCAGTCAGTACATCGAACACATTAACAGGAACAGAAGACAACAACATCAAAGCTGCATATTAACCGAGAAGAAAAAACCAGGTTCATCATGGTGCTAGCTTCCTAACGTTTCCGCCGCGACAATATCCGCATCCTTGACATCGACTGTGACTGTGAGCCATGTTGTCAACACCAAAGCTGCATCTCTGTACAGTTTCTATTCATGGCTATTGTGCCTGGCTCAGGAGCCCAACTAGGTCTTTGATCTGGCGATGATTTACGTGGGGGCCTGTCGGGTAGGTGGGCTGTCCCCGGTGGCCTGCGGATATAAAGGCTGCGGTCTTTGGGCCGGACCGCAGCTCTGGACCTGACAGCCTTGTCCCAAGTTTCGGCCGATCTAGGTGTTGGTCGCACACGAGTGGCTCCAGTACACGAAAAAGCAACATTTTAGACATGTCTTCAGTCAAAATTTGACCACCAACATCGTTTTAAATATTTAGATTGGGTTAAAATCAAATGCATATTTGTATCGAGAAGTACTTTTAGAATGTTATTATGGTGTTGGCCGTTATACGTACACTGCAAAGGAAATTGGCGGCGGAAGTTATATTGTGGAGACCACTTCAATGGCCCAAAACGTCACATTTTATATTGAAGTTCAGTTATATGTCTCCAATTTGTTCCCCGTTAAGAATCATAGATAAAGTGCAAGAGGTTTACCAAATCATAGCACTTTGATGCCAGCTTATAATCCTTCCGCTTGAATGCCATATCAGCCTGTGACTTGAACAAGCATTTTCTTCTTTCAAGGTGTCCTTGCTCCTAGACAACAAATAAATGAAACATGTATTGAATATTTGAATTTTGGAATTAATCATCCCCACAATGTGTGGGAGCTTTCGGCACTGGTACGCCCCCATCATCACCACAAAAGACATTCAGCAACTGTGTTCAGCATTCTTAATAGTTTGGTATCTAGGTGGTTAGCATCGTTTACTGGCCCCGGAACTTATAGTTCACCAACTAGCCCAGAATTGAGCTTCAAAACAGGCGTATTTACTGAATCTAATTGATTCAGTAATCAATTGAGCACAAAAAAAATCATATTTCAACATTTCAGAAAGTTTTTGAAAATAAATCTCACATGTATGTTTACATTTCATCTGCATACATGTAATGTTTCATTAATAAATATTCTCATTTGTGTCATGTAATGTAGTTAAACAAAAGTGTGGATCTATAATAGTGAATACCAAATAGTAAATACATTAGTGGGAATGTATACAACTAGTGGACATCATTTCAGAATTTATTGAAATTTCAAATGTATTTTCTGACTTTAAGATACATGGGCTCCAAGTGCTCCCAGCACTACCCTAAAAATGAGGAACGGTAAGGCTTTTTTCTTTCTCTAGTTCAAAGAAGTATGCTACTAGAGCACAGTCATCCTTTAATTTACCATCCCGTAGCAAAGGGGCTCAGGGATGTCCTGCCTACAACCTGGGATGTTCACTAAATTTTGGTTGTGTAATAACACTGTAAACCTCTTAGGAGGCGTGTAACAACTTCTATCTATTCAATGAAATGAAACGCAAAGATTCCTTTGCGTTTTCTCGAAAAAAATCCTTTAGTTTACCATCAAATGATATCGCCGAAGTTAGAACAATGCTGAAATCTACAAAGATGGAAGCATTCCAATAGGAAACATGGGATGTCGGTAGAGATCATGGTGTCTCTTCTTTCACAAAAACAACCAACACGTTGCATATGTGCTTGTCAGTAGGTACACCATGGGTTATAAGGGCTTGAATTATAAATCAAATGTTGCATATTCCCAAGCAACAAGAACTGAGACACAAGAAAAGAAGAGTGCAACAAATTTAGAACTAGTATGTCACAGTAGTAAAATATATTATTCATGCGGCAATATTAAGAGATACTAACGAATGTCACACCAGGTACATGATGCTAGTGCACTTCACAACCGTGGAATGAAATCCATGACTATGAGACATATTCAAGCATTAATGTACTAAAGAGCATCTAACTATTCTACATTACTATGGTATTTTCTTGATACTGTACACAACGGTAAGTTTACAACAGTTAATAAAAATAAGATACAGGAGAACAATCTACATGCAAATGTCATTTTGCGAAGAGAACAAAAATTGCCTTATCTTAGAAATTGACTTATCAGGTGCAAGGTGTTCATACCTTTTAACACAAGAATCAGGGAATCTTTCCTCAATGATTTCTACAAATTATTCAGCACGAAAACCAAGTTTGGATAAAATTTTCTATTCACTACACTCCAGGGTTTGTTCATATTATGTTCTGTTATCAAATTGATAGTGCATAAGGCAAATGGGTTCATGATGTTTATTGGTGGGCAGCCCTTTTGTTACTGCATGATCATATTAATTTTGTAAATTAAACTTGGTATTTTGTTCTCAGCTTTTCAGCACTAATACCTTTTCTAATTTATTTCCTTTATGATGTTCGCAAGTTAAGGCAGAATAAATAATCGTGATTCTCTCATTGTGAATGTGGTACAATGCACATAGTAACCACAGCTTACAATAACACTGAAGTACAAAGCAATATTCAGTACGAAAACAGCATAAGAGAACAAACTTACCATTGGCTTTTTCTCTTCAAATTTTGCATGAGAAATCACTCCCTCAATGCTCCAGTTTGGGACATTTGGTATTGCGGAAGTCAAAGGAAACAACATTTCAACCTCTTCCTTGCAATCACGTTTTGCAGCAAGCTCTATTGGCAACCTGCCCAACTGGACAATGCAAGGCAAAATAACTTGCAATTTCTTTTAAAAATTGTTATCGTCATTCAAGAAAGGAACCATTTAGAATATAGAAGAAGAACATTAACATGCAATATGTAGAAAGTATAAAATTAAGAGATTGAGGATGAACCAGGATCAACATAATAATTTTATCAAATGTTTCAACAAGGATTTACCCCTCAAGCATTTACAAATTTGCTAAGCAATTCAAACTGAGCAAACACAAGGTTTCAAAGGGACATTTCAACAAGAGTTGATATTGAGACACCACGAGAATTTTTAATGGCATCCCACTTGAGCTCCATGAAAGCAAATGATTTTTTTATCACCCACATAAGCTATTATTTTAGAGTAGAAGAATTAGAACATAATACTAACAACTGGATGAAGAACAATATAAAGTTCTAAGAAAATTCAATCTATTTTAGTGTTTACTCATACTGCACGAGTAAATTTGAGAAATGCTGCAACGCAGACTGTTACATGATTAAATCTAAGAACTCATCAACTGTTAATTTACGAACCGATATGACCTTCTTTTGAAAAGGAGAAGCAATGATACATGCTGGGTACGTGCTGCAACAGAGTAGGCATGGTACTCCGGTATGTACCACATAATTGACGATCAACAGAAATAACTAGTGTATTGAATGGACACTGAGAGCTGGGCTGTATCACAGTACTAGATGTGCAGTGGTAAGCCTTGCCCAGGAGGGTTCAATTCCCTTGAGGCGAATTGCTGTCTGGCTGTGGGAGGAGGCCTCATAGTATGTTTTAAAAATGATATAGACTGTTGGAATGAAAGATCAAGACACCGTTGCTAGGCACACATGCGATTTCCCATCAGCATAGTAAATAACACAAAGCAACCTAAGATCATTGCTAAATAGTTCCCCAACATCCAACATAATCAGAACAGTTCAGTAATAGTATCAACAGGGGCTTTAGCAGATATGGTGAAATGCTGCATACTAGGTGAGCAAAAAACCTAGGAAATATAGAAAACATACATCATCGGGAATATTAGGATCTGCTCCAGCCTTCAATAGAAACTGAATGAAGTTGGTGTAGCCTCCTCGCGATGTAGCAAACAATAAAGGAGTCATAAAGGAACCCCTGACATTAACATCAGCACCAGCCTGTGAAAAGTATTGTGCAATAGAATGTTCATGTTGTTATCTCCAGCTATATCAACACATAAGCATGTAAGAGATGGTAGATTAAGAAAAATCACAACATAGCAATGGAAAAATAATTGAGAAAATACTCGCCTTAATGAGTAGCTTCATGCACTTCAATGAACGGTAAATAAGAGCACTCATCAGGGGACTTGCAACACCACTGAGCGTGACGTTAGGCTGAAAGCAGGGTATTGTGTTATTAAGATGAGACATGCAGGTGGCACGATAAATTCAGAAGTTACTTTTGAGATGAACAACAATATCATAATAAAAAAGAATGTCACTGTATAATCTAGTAGTGATTTTGATGATTCAAGGGATCAGATGGTAAGTGGATCAGCCAATCCTAATCTTGACTCTAACACTACTTGATTCGTTTGAGGATTGGAATGGGTTGCTACATCAAATCAATCACACTTCAAGATCTCTATCGAGTGTCATAAACCTACAAAATAAATTTGCACTGCCATTTCTAAAAAATATTGGAGGCCGTATATACATTTGCGTGGTGGTCCAACAAAATCTTCAGTGTCTTTTCCTTCTCATTTGTAGCAGCCAGATAGAGTGGCGTTCCATGACCACAGTCTAGGTCGACTGGCACTCCTTTTGAAAGGAGGAACTCTGTTACCTTGCAGCATCCTGTGATGAATGAAATAATTCAGTATGCCAATTGCCCACAGCATTGAACAAACCGCAGAGTCAATAATTACTAGTAAAATGACCAGCTTGCAGAAATTATGTATCCATCTGTATCAGGGGCTCAAGAAGGAGCACCTGAAGAAGCAGCATGGTGGAGAACAGTAAATCCTTTGTCATCTGCTTTCATCAGATCACCCCCATGATCAAGAAGATACCTGACGGTAGGAACATCACTAGACTGAGCAGCCGCCATAAATGGAGTCAAACCTGTAACAAAATGCACATCCTCAATTCAATTGCAGATCTCATAGTACACTAAACATTGATATGGCAGCCACCAACTTAGAAATTGAAGAAAGAGATAGAGAAAGACCTATAAATCCCAGTGCATCTGCAGTAGCATTCGCATCTCCTCCAAGCTCAATTAAATACTTGCAAATTTCCAGATGGCCTGCGCATGCCGCGTAATGCAGCACACCAAGCCCCTTCAGGTTGAAAGAAAAAATCACCGATGGGTCGCCTTTTCGTTTGGTGAAACTCTTTACAATACCTTTCCCAGAAGTAAACATGATAAAATTATAGAAGGGAATAGAAAAACTAACAAACCAGAAAACCAAAAGAAAAGAAGCAAACACGTTCAATCCACAAGAACCTCGTGAGGTCAAAGGGACACAGATCTATCGATTTGCTGGAAAGAGTCACCTGGTTAAAATACTTAATGGTATATCATTTTAGAGCACTTGACTATATTGCAAATTTGAATGTAATGGATAATTGAACTGCATCATCAAAAGTGGTCAAATTTATCCCATGGCATGTTGAGTGGAAGAGAGGACTGTCAGCCCAGTTTATGTTAACTGATCTGTTCTGCTGAGTTCAGTCTACAGTAGAGCAGAAGATGTAATCAATGCAAAGTGCAATGATCGCTCCTCAAATTATCATGAAGAAACTATTCTTTATTGAGTACTAGAAAAAAAAAACCTTTTGCAGAGGTGTTGGATAGCAAAATGTTACGGGTAAAACATCCAACTAAAGTAGAGGACAATTTCATATGACAATTTACACGAAGCAAACTGTACAGGATGGTGGTGCGCACTGCATCGACGCAAAAAACTGACCAATGCATAGAAAATGGAGCCAAATTAACAAACCATACTAGAAGGCCATGGGTGCTAATCAAACGCCCATGTCCTGGAAGTATCACCAAATCAGGCGAACAACATATAGCATCTGATCAGATCAAGAAAACCACAGCATCGCAATTCACAGAGAATGAAATCAGGAAAGAGGCACCTGGTTAAAATACTTAACAACACATCATTTTAGAGCACTTGACTATATACTAATTTGGATGTTGGATAACTGGACTGCGTCATCAAAAGTAGTCACATTTATCCCATGCCATGTTGAGTGAAAGAGACGACTGTCAGCCCAGTTTCTATTAACTGATCTGTTCTGCTGAGTTCAGTCTACAGTAGAGCAGAAGATCTAATCAATGCAAGTGCAATGATCGCTCCTAAAATTACAGGCAGCGGTTCTCATGAAGAATCTATTTTTTATTGAGTATCAGAAAAAAAAAAGCTTATGCAGAGGTGTTGGATAGAAAAATGTTACGGGTAAAACATCCAACTAAAGTAGAGGACAATTTCATATGACAATTTGCACGAAGCAAACTGTACAGGGTGGTGGTGCACACTGCAACGACGCAAAAAACTGACCAATGCAAATTTTCGTTCAGAGGGAATGAAATCAGAAAAATGTAACATTTCAGAAGGCGAAAAGGCAGTGGATGGTCAGTCAGACGCGGCAGGCACCGCAGCATGTCTGAAACGCCTCTGACGACGACCCCGCGAACCAGCAGGCGTCACTGGACTAGAATCGGAGCGAGGAGAAGAGGGGAATGGTACCTTTGAGGACGTTGAGGTTGCCGTCCCGGGCCGCCCTCATGAGCGCCTTCTCGCCTGCACACACGCGCGCGGGCGCACGATCGCCGTTAGGAACACAGCCAGTGGCCAGAAAGAGGGGAACGAGCAGAGAGTAGGAGCAATCGGGCCGGGAAGGAGGGGGAGGGGTTGGGGCTAAGGCTCGACGTACGGGTCTCTTGGCCTTGGGCGGGGCGGCAGTACATGAACGGAGCCGCCATGGCCCTGCCCCGGCGGGGTTGAAGCTTCCTGGAGGCGGCGACGATGAACCCTGCTGCCTGCGCTGCGGAGAAGTTGGGGGCTTTCGTTCCCCCAGTTTCAGAGCCTGCCTCCTTTGTTTGGTTCAGCGCTCTCTCGTGCACCCTTCTTGCTACGACAAAGATCCGGTGCATAGGAGAGAAGCAGAATGTTTTTTAAAAAAAATTCGCCCATTGGCATTTATTCAATCGACGACATAAAATCTAGCTGAACAACCTCAGCTAGAAATCCAGGAATAGTATCATAAGAGACTACAGAAACATCTAAAGAAAGAGCAGCTCGCGCACACGCATGTGCCACTTTGTTCGAGAGAAGCAGAATGTACACACAGTCGATGTGAATGACACAAGCGGGCCACAAACATGAGCGAATCTTGGCACCGAGTAAAATAAATAAAAATGAGAAAAAAGAAGGAAAATAAAAACGGGGAACAGAGTGAAAAATTGCGACAAACAACTTACTAGTGGGTCTACACGGCAGATTTGCGATAGTTGCCGAGTTTAGGGCATCCGACTTTGCCCGGAAGCTACCAGAGATTGCTAAGAGAGGTATTACCTTTGTCCATTTTTTGATGTCAAATTTTTTGTCTAAATTTAAATATATAGACACTCTTTAGTGCATAGTTACATCTAACTTTAAACGGACCTTCCGACACCAATTAATGGACGGAGGGAGTACTCCCTCCTTCACAGTTTATAAGGCACGGGCGTACCCCTAGGTCGCAAATTTAACCTATATAATTTAAATTATATAATACAAAATTTATATCATTAGAAAATAGAATATCTGAACTTTCTAATGATATAATTTTTATAACATATAACTAATGCTAACTTGATCAAATTTACGACCTAGGGGTACGCGCGTGCCTTATAAACTGTGAGAGAGGGAGTATGTAAAACTACTTTCGATGGTGAAAATTTAAGATATTAGCCACATATGCTATAGCAGGAATTTTTTGCAAGAACGGATGCAAGGCGGCAATATGGCGATGTCACTTGTACATCAAGTTGTAGAGCGGACTGCCTTACGATGTTACAAAATGATAGTGGTATTTTGAACCGATGTTTGATTTTTTTTGTTTTTTTTTGGGGGAGGGGGGGTCTATATCTAACATCTTGTGATGACCTTTGTGAAACAAAACCAATGTTGAGTAAGTTTTTTATAAGGCCATCGTGAGTACTTTGCCTTTCTCAAGAGTTAATCAAGCTACACAAGCACAAATTCGTAACGAGATGCTGACTGGGGCAATTACACGGGTTAGAGCTAAACAACTAAAGAACATACAAATTTAATATTTATAAAAATAGTAAATCATTTATAAAAAATGTACAAATTGTCCAGATTTGGCCTAATCAACAAATCTGGATGTACTGTATTAGTTGCCTTCGTGATCAGATTTCGATTAAATATATAAACGCAGCGGAGGCATTTCTAGTTCTCCACGACACACGTGATTAGCGTAGTTGTTTTTGTTCTGCAGCGCATGAGACGTCAAATAAAATGGTTTATCAAATCAATGTACTACATGTTTTATCCCATACATCAATCCAGCGGCACGTACTGAATCATATTTCAACCACAATCACATCTATCTAGATGTATCGACAATAATTATTATTTGGTATCAAATTTCACCTTACACATCGGGGTGTGACATCAGCATTTGGAGTTCTTTCCTATGGATTTAAAGTACGACGACCCATGAGGACCGGATCTGCCGCTGCTGGTATATGTTCGCGACAGCAGCAAAGTTCTGAATTTACGCAATATGCAAGTTGTTTTTGGAAGCCGAAACGAGCGCAGTCTTCACCACACACTTCATCGATGCAATTCGGTTCCGCTAGGTTAGTGCAAATATCTGACAAAAAAGTGTATCAAAAGTGTTAGTTTTCTATGCTCTACAATCTGCATACATGCATGCATAGCAATATAGAATATAGAATGAGAAAAAAACACCAACCTATTGGTTTTGAAAAGGACAGCAAGGTTGTGGCCATGAGTACAAGCACTACCAAGCTGGCAACAGTACTTGTGTTCCTCTTGACAATTGCCATGGCGAATTAGCAGGGCTATTCTCCCTTTTCGAATCTTGTAATGCGATATGTAGCTTGATGCAAACATTGCCTTTGCTAGTCTTTATATACAAGTGTTCCAAGAATACGTATTAATATCACATTAATAACATTTAATTCGTACCCTCCATTTTTTTTAGAAATGATTAATTGACATCTTAATTACTGCACTATTGACAATTTAACATCACAATAATACCTATAATAACCTCCATTTTTCACCCATATATTAATTGATATCTTGAAATAAGACTGAGATAAGCTACCACAATTATTAATTATAACGTTTTGATTAAAATAAACATACAATAAAAAAATGTGTACTCATAATCCATTAATAATAAAAAGGAGAAGTCTTTTTTTTTCAAAATCAAAATAACCACTTAGCCAAAAAGCAAGCAGTGGAAAATATTAAAAATTGAACCTGAAAAACATCACTAAGGGGAGGGTTTAACACACAAAGTAGAGTATCTCATTATATGCATCATATGGATCTTAAACATTGTCCTTCTCGTACAATGATGCTATTTTAGAGTCTATGAACTATGGTAACTCGCGGTTGTCAAGCAAATTCAATCTTGCATGTCACTTGTTATTTTACTTTTTTCGAGAACCTTTTCAAAAGGAGACACATTATCAATTGCGTTAAAAAACTATTTGAAAATATAAATCGAGGGTGTTACTGACACAAGGGTCGAGTAATCTATTGGGTGGGTAGTGGGACCATGGAACGCGAAACTGCGTTAGCGGAGGTCCATTGTATCGACAACACCATTAGGACTTGAACAACTACTTTAGTAGTCATTTTAGGCGTCATATAGACACCGCTAACCACAAAACCCGGAGTGGGATGGGAAATTCAGTTTTACCTCTTTTCTTCTCGTATATCCTCAGATACTTAGTTAGGTTGGTTCCGTTAAGGAATTGAACGGGTGGAAGCCCAACATCCCCATTCCATGCCGTGGAGTGACAACTACTACATCATAGGGGGCGGGGAGGGTAGTTGAGCATAGGTTCCGTGACCGAAACTCATTACACCGGGTGGATTGCGGGGACGCGAAGAAGGACAATGATTAGCTTGTCTTTTAGTCGGGCCTCATACCTTAGGAAGTATGTACCAGTTGAGCATCAAGGCTTTAGACGTTTCTTGGAAAAGTAGTGCAACTATTGAGAGTGTATCAAGCTGTAGGATAACGTTGCATAGAAAACAAAAAATTTCCTACCGCGAACACGCAATCCAAACCAAGATGCAATCTAGAAGATGGTAGCAACGAGGGGGTATCGAGTCTCACCCTTGAAGAGTTTCCAAAGCCTACAAGATGAGGCTCTTGTTGCTGCGGTAGACGTTCACTTGCCGCTTGCAAAAGCGCGTAGAAGATCTTGATCACGATCGGTTCCGGCGCCACGAACGGGCAGCACCTCCGTACTCGGTCACACGTTCGGTTGTTGATGAAGACGACGTCCACCTCCCCGTTCCAGCGGGCAGCGGAAGTAGTAGCTCCTCTTGAATCCGACAGCACGACGGCGTGGTGTCGGTGGTGGTGGAGAAATCCGGCGGAGCTTCGCTTAAGCGTGCGGGATATGGTAGAGGAGAGAGACCGCTAGGGTTTGGGGAGAGGGCGCCGGCTAGGGCACCCTTGAGGGGTGCGGCCATGGTGGTGGCTTGAGTGGCCGGCCAGCCCCTCTCTCCCCCTCTTTATATAGGTGGAGGCCCCAAGGTTTAGGTCAAAGAGTCCGAATAAGACCCCAACAAAACCTTCCAAGTGTCCAAACCTAGGGGAAGTGGGACTCCCCCTTTTCCTTGGTGGGGTGGCCGGCCACCATGGTGGGGAGTCCACTTGGGACTCCTCCTCCCTTAGGTTGGCCGGCCAAGGTGGGTGGAGTCCCAGAGGGACTCCACCTTCCATCCTTATTTCTTCCGGACTTTTCTAGAACCTTCTAGAACCTTCCGTAGAACCTTCCGGATCATTTTAATTCACATAAAATGACATCCTATATATGAATCTTTATTCTCCGGACCATTCCGGAACTCCTCGTGATGTCCGGGATCTCATCCGGGACTCCGAACAAATATTCGAACTCCATTTCATATTCAAGTTTTACCATTTCAACATCCAACTTTAAGTGTGTCACCCTACGGTTCGTGAACTATGCGGACATGGTTGAGTACTCACTCCGACCAATAACCAATAGCGGGATACTGGAGATCCATAATGGCTCCCACATATTCAACGATGACTTTAGTGATCGAATGAACCATTCACATACAATACCAATTCCCTTTGTCACGCGATATTTTACTTGTCCGAGGTTTGATCTTCGGTATCACTCTATACCTTGTTCAACCTCGTCTCCTGACAAGTACTCTTTACTCGTACCGTGATATGTGGTCTCTTATGAACTTATTCATATGCTTGCAAGACATTAGACGACATTTCACCGAGAGGGCCCAGAGTATATCTATCCGTCATCGGGATGGACAAATCCCACTTGTTGATCCATATGCCTCAACTCATACTTTCCGGATACTTAATCCCACCTTTATAACCACCCATTTACGCGGTGGCGTTTGGTGTAATCAAAGTACCTTTCCGGTATAAGTGATTTACATGATCTCATGGTCATAAGGATTAGGTAACTATGTATCGAAAGCTTATAGCAAATAACTTAATGACGAGATCTTATGCTACGCTTAATTGGGTGTGTCCATTACATCATTCATATAATGATATAACCTTGTTATTAATAACATCCAATGTTCATGATTATGAAACTAATCATCCATTAATCAACAAGCTAGTTTAAGAGGCATACTAGGGACTTCTTGTTGTCTACATATCACACATGTACTAATGTTTCGGTTAATACAATTATAGTATGATATATAAACATTTATCATAAACATAAAGATATAAATAATAACCACTTTATTATTGCCTCTAGGGCATATCTCCTTCACAAGCATGTTATGATACTCCATGTTCTTGGAAAGAACTATGATCGCAATGGAAAAGAACTCCATGAAGTTCTCACAATCTACGCTACTTAAAAAGGAGGAACATGTTCCTTATTCTGCCTACCTGAGCCATACGTCAACACTTTCGTCATCAACGTCGTACTCCTCTCCGTTCGCCCAGCACGCCTGCAAATGGGCCAAGCCCAACAGATTTGAGAAATCGGCTCGCAGTCCATGTACACCGCACACCACACGCATGACCTCGCCCATCCGCACCGCTGCCTCCCCTAGCGTCCGCCGCCGCCGCGCCGGGCGAGAGCGCCATGGATGGTGCTACCGTGCGCCCGGCGAGGTCTCCGGTGGGAACGGCCTTCGCGACGACTGTTACGCTCGCGGCCTGATCCCCTTTTGTGGTCCCTGACTAACTGCTGGTTGGGGACGGATGAGATTCGCTCGCCCCTTGCTTGCCGCGTGTCCAGGAGGTCGTCGCCATGGTCACGTCAGGTAGAGATGACCATGGGGGACCAGAAGCCATATTCGCCACCAGTTGGGTATGCCAGTGCCGTTCACGACGACGAGGAGAGGTGCATCAGGGTCGTCTACAGGAAAGACTGCTCATGGCCTCCTACAGCGTACGTGCTCCCCTTCCTCATCTACAGTTTCTAGACAATGGAAATATGCCTTCCGCGTCAAGATTTGGTGAGTCAGATTTTTCGTTTCATTGTCTCCTGGCGCTCTGCTCAACAATATACAATATGCTCAATCTATGACTAAACTCACCAAATAAGGACGTTTACAATCCTGCTCATGTCAGCTCCATTTTTTCTCCAACAACCGGGACTTTGAAAATAGATGTATCTTTGTTGGTTCCTACAGGTTAGGTTTTTATTATTTGGTACTACATGGATGTTTACTGACCTACTCGTGTTTTGTTACCCATATGCTTGTACAATTTGTTTGTCTGATTTGCAAATATAAACGCATGCCCTACTGACATTACTTTCCCTAAAAGAACATTTATTCTTTCAGTTCATGAAATTATTTCTCATTATCTTGCAGAGGAACAAGTATAACAAAGTGTAAGATATTTTTCCAGAACTGATAGCCAAGCCGAACGATATGGTAGAAACTTGCTTGTTGGACTTC
This sequence comes from Lolium rigidum, assembly GCF_022539505.1. Classification (NCBI taxonomy): domain Eukaryota; kingdom Viridiplantae; phylum Streptophyta; class Magnoliopsida; order Poales; family Poaceae; genus Lolium; species Lolium rigidum. The sequence continues at coordinate 260,386,232 of NC_061513.1, read as the reverse complement.
TTGATTCATTAATTATACACTTATATAGGTCTGTCTTCTACTCCATTTAGTTGAAGAGGTGGATCAGTCTTGCATTTACATAATTTTTTATCTTTAGTCTCTGATCATAACTCATTTACATTTTGAAGAGGTGGACCAGTCTTGCAATCTGAAGATGTCTATGAAGGTTAATTCGCTCAATATGTTACTTACCTTTGGTTGTATTCTGCAATCTTGGATGCTTTGTAGTGTAATCATCATAGATAGTTTCTATGGGATCTAAATGTTCAAACTTTCCCGGTCTATTTTCTGGTGAAACATCTCACTCCACACCAAAGTCCATCATGGAAAAATTCATGGCATTCTTCAACAAACTGCTGAGTGAGTGCTGCCAGCAGGTGGATAAGACGCATGTTCAGGCAAGGGAAAGGACATTGCGACCACCCTGCAGCAGTGTGCTCTTCAAGCTCCACAAGAAGAAGGTGTGCACCATCTTCCACTACCCATCTACTGCCCCCTTGCACTACACCAGGTGAGAAAAACTCTGATTTAGTACGGTTCTCTGTCTAATTTCATATGTTGTTTTCATCAGCTCAATTCATATGTTGTGCTAAAATTTTGTTAGGTTACTGGTCGAAGAAAAATTTGTAGACTATGTAGCTACTCTTATTTGGTAACCACCCACTTTTGACACCAATATTATCTCTATCTACAATTCATTGTTTCAGCTTCAGAAAACAGAAATATGTGGAAGGTCTTTGTTGGGTTATGTGATACTACTATCATGGTCTTTGTTCACGTTAGTGGTAGGTAATCATTGACCAGCAACTGGAGGTGTAAGCTCGGTAGTTTGTTCACTTGTGTTACCTACATGGTATAGACTATACTTATTAAATGATAGAATATATGATACTTCTATTCTGGGGAAAATGGAGCAAAGTTCCGTGTTTATGATCAAAGTCTTAATTGTCCTGTAAATTAGAAGTGGTACCTGGAACTAATTCTGCATCCATTCTTTTTTATGCTATGAAGTGTAATTTGACACTATGAAAGTACTTGCATATGCCTGATTGATTTCTGAATTTATATTTATTCTGACACTTATATGTATTACTTGCCTTCATATATATACAGTGTCGCTGCCATAAATCCTGATTGTGAGAAATGTAAGAATCCTGATGCTATGTCCTGCTGCTTGTTTGAGAGCTGACATTCAAGAGTGAACAGATGCTATTTTGCCTGTATGTGTTTGCTGCATCAAAGAGTAGAGAAGATTCAGATTATTTTTTTACTTGTGTTGTCGTCGTGGTGAACGGACAGATGCCATAGGATGGCTTAAGTTGGGGCCGAATGGACGCAAGAGGATTCGGGGGAGGGTTTGTGATTAGATGGGATGAACTTCCGGATGGTTTCCTCAAGAACTTAGCCAAGGCTAGAGGTTGAAGAAGAAAGACATAAGGAAGAACTCGCTCTAGATCATCTTCTTTATTGATCTCAACAGGCTACAAGTTTCTCAGTACAGGTTCTCCTGTGTTCATACGCGTGTGTGTAAGAAGGGCTGCCCCTCTCCTTATATAGGGGAGAGGGTGGCTTACAGGGCAAGAAACCCTAATGGCATCTTTGACTAGACAAACTACTTTACAAAGCTACTTTAATCATAGAAGACACCGGAGTCCTCTTTAATCAGGGATGCTGACGTCCTCCGGCTTCTTTGACCGTCATCCTTCTCTTTATCCTCAGCCCTTCGTCTAAAGTTACTTTGCTTAGCTCATCTTTGTCTTCTAGCTCTGGAGAGAATCTTTGACCAGTCCTGCCGACCTGCTCGTTCTTCCGGTGGCCCGGTATCTTCTTACCTGGTTCCGGCATACCCCTCTTGGGGATACCGGCTTAGCTCCACTTAGTTATCTTTAAGTTCCGGTACGAACATTAAACCGGTATCTTGATGGCTTGAACCATCCGGTTTGGCATGCCTTTGGCATACCGGGGGTCATCCCCCCAACATTAGTCCCCGAAGCTGGTATAGTCTGGCGGATCCTATCCAACAGACCATGCCAGGTTCTCTCTTTCTAGGATACCGGTTTAATCTACCCGGCCTTAGGCTTGGATCCGGCATCTTTGCCCAGATCATCGCTATCTCTTCTCCTTAAGGCATTATCCGGCGTCTTATCCTCCGGCATCTTAGTCATTAAACACTTCCTCGGCGACGTCGAGAATATCTCGGGCTGTAGGATAACGTTGCATAGAAAACAAAAATTTTCCTATCGCGAACACGCAATCCAAGCCAAGATGCAATCTAGAAGACGGTAGCAACGAGGGGATGATCAAGACTAACCCTTGAAGAGATTCCAAAGCCTATAAGAGTAGGCTCTTATTGCTGCGGTAGACGATCACTTGCCGCTTGCAAAAGCGCGTAGAAGATCTTGATCACGATCGCTTCCGGCGCCACGAACGGGCAGCACCTCCGTACTCGGTCACACGTTCGGTTGTTGATGAAGACGACGTCCACCTCCCCGTTCCAGCGGGCAGCGGAAGTAGTAGCTCCTCTTGAATCCAACGGCACGACGGCGTGGTGTCGGTGGTGGTGGAGAAATCCGGCGGAGCTTCGCTTAAGCGTGCGGGATGTGGTGGAGGAGAGAGACCGCTAGGGTTTGGGGAGAGAGGGGGTTGGGCGCCGGCCCTCTAAGGGGTGCGGCCAAGGCTGAGCTTGAAGTGATTCAGCCCCCTCTCTATGCCCCTCATTATATAGGTGGAAGCCCCAAGAGATCTAGTCCAAGTCTTCGAATAAGACCCCAACACTAAAACCTCCCATATGTGGGAAACCTACTCAAGGGGAGTCCTACTCAAGGTGGGACTCCCACCTTTCCTTGAGGTGGGGCTGGCCGGCCACCCTAGAGGAGTCCACCTTGGACTCCTCCCCTTTAGGGTTGGCTGGTCATGCATGTGGAGTCTCTTTGGGACTCCACTTTCCAAAGTGCCATTCTTCCGGACTTTTCTAGAACCTTCTAGAACCTGCCATAAATGCACCGGATCATTTCCAAACTTGGAATATGACTTCCTATATATGAATCTTATTCTCCGGACCATTCCGGAACTCCTCGTGATGTCCGGGATCTCATCCGGGACTCCGAACAAATATTCGAACTCCATTCCATATTCAAGTTCTACCATTTCAACATCCAACTTTAAGTGTGTCACCCTACGGTTCGTGAACTATGCGGACATGGTTGAGTACTCACTCCGACCAATAACCAATAGCGGGATCCGGAGATCCATAATGGCTCCCACATATTCAACGATGACTTCAGTGATCGAATGAACCATTCACATATGATACCAATTCCCTTTGTCACGCGATATTTTACTTGTCCGAGGTTTGATCATCGGTATCACTCTATACCTTGTTCAACCTCGTCTCCTGACAAGTACTCTTTACTCGTACCGTGGTATGTGGTCTCTTATGAACTTATTCATATGCTTGCAAGACATTAGACGACATTCCACCGAGAGGGCCCGGAGTATATCTATCCGTCATCGGGATGGACAAATCCCATCGTTGATCCATATGCCTCAACTCATACTTTCCGGATACTTAATCCCACCTTTATAACCACCCATTTACGCGGTGGCGTTAGATGTAATCAAAGTACCTTTCCGGTATAAGTGATTTACATGATCTCATGGTCATAAGGACTAGGTAACTATGTATCGAAAGCTTATAGCAAATAACTTAATGACGAGATCTTATGCTACGCTTAATTGGGTGTGTCCATTACATCATTCATATAATGATATAACCTTGTTATTAATAACATCCAATGTTCATGATTATGAAACTAATCATCCATTAATCAACAAGCTAGTTTAAGAGGCATACTAGGGACTTCTTTGTTGTCTACATATCACACATGTACTAATGTTTCGGTTAATACAATTATAGCATGATATATAAACATTTATCATAAACATAGAGATATAAATAATAACCACTTTATTATTGCCTCTAGGGCATATCTCCTTCAGTCTCCCACTTGCACTAGAGTCAATAATCTAGTTTACATTTGTAAAGATATAACACCTTGGCCTTATGGTGCTATATCATGTATTGCTCACGGGAGAGGTTTTTAGTCAACGGATCTGACACGCGCAGAAACGTATGTATTTTGTAATTCATTTGCGTCTCAACGCATCACTCATTTCCAAATGAGTCGGCATTAAATATGTTTGATCTTCTGGTGGAACCTTAATTCCGCTGTCTGAAATATGTCACTAATATTGTCACACACAATATAGCTTCAAAGTTCTGACTCTGTCGGAACTACACCAAGTTCTCAAAGAACCTCTTGACTTAACATCCTTTGTCATAGTCAAAATAATGACATACTTTGCCTTCTTTTGTAGAATCCGTCACAATATTTAGAACTCTTCTAAATCTAGCATAGACAACTTCTAGCTCATTGTGCTACCTTTTAAACAATACTTAGTCTAATTTGAGATTGAAATTATATTTTATATGTGACAAAACCAATATCGGTGTAACACCTTACAGCGATTTGTTTTTCATTTCTTCATACAAAAATATATATATATATCCTTAGTTCTTCTAAAGTACTCAAGGATATTCTTACTGTCGTCCAATGATCATCATATGAATCATTCTGATATATGCTCATAACACTTTATAGCACATGATATCTGATTGTGTACATATTATTCGTGATCTATAATCACTCATGTGTTTTTACTCATTGAGTGTCAGATACACTCAAGTCTTGTTAAACCTTCACATGACAAGAACATTTTCTTAATATTTCTATATTGAACTACTTCAATATCCATCATATGTACTTTGACTTAAACTTATTTACATGTTTCAATCTATCTTCATAGATCTTGACACTAAATTTGTTTCGATCCATATCCTTTCATTGAAGTTAATTTCTCAATGAAACCTTTTTAATCAAGTATATAATTACATCATTTATAACCAACTATATGTCATCTACATAAAGTATTATAAATATGTCCCAGCGCTCCCACTTAATTTCTTGCAAATGCAAGCCTCTTCATCGTCTCTGATGAAATCAAAAACTCTTTGACTATTTCATCTGGTGAAGATTCCAACTCCGCAATACTTACTTCATCCAATTGAAGTTCGTATACCTATCTAGTATTCTACGGACCAGCAAAACTCTTGGTTGTATCTTGTATACATCTTTATTACACACTTCTGTTAAGTAATGTATTTTGCCATCCTACTAGCATATCTCATAAAAGAAATATGTAGCGATTACTAGAATAATCCTCATAGACTATAAGCATTGATACGGAAGATCTAATCTTATCGTAGTCAACTCTTTGAATTTTGTCGTAAACAACTTTTCTACAAGTCGAGCTTCTTCAAGGATATTTCATCCAAGTCCATCAATTCTATAGATCCATTTACTTTCAAAAAGTATTTATCTATCTTGGATTTCATGGCGTATAGCCATTTTAACGGAGTCGAGGCCCATCATAACTTCTTTGTTTGTAGTTGGTTTATCATTGTTCAAAATCAATTCTTTGTCCACAAATCATTTATTTGATCACAAAGTAAACCATACCTACAAGGTTCAATATGTACTTCGATCTCCATGGCTAAAACACTTTGTAGTCATGGGAGCCATGATCGTTATGGCCGCTTCCGAAACCAATTTCGATGCTGCGCTACTCTGATCATTATGCTCAGGTTCATAAACCTTATCAAATTATATTGTCCTCCCACTCAAATACTTCACTAGAAACAATTTCTCGGAAATAAGAAACATTGACAAACACTTTTGTCTTTGTCTTGTGGGAAGAATTCCCAATCAAATCTCTGGGATAACCAACAAAGACATTCATCCGATTTTGGTTGTAAATTCTTAGACCAAAATTTAAAGAAAAGACTATTAGGGTTTATACCCATACCATAACTTGTATGGTGTCATTTCAACGGATCATGATGATGCTCTATTTAGTGTAAAAGCGGTAGTCACTAAAGCATAATCCATAAAAATATAATGGCGTCATAGTATTTTATCTCATCATTAATCCAACAAGGTTTGGATACATATCTCAGATACTATATCATCATTATGATACTCCAAGAAATGTGAGTTTTAGAACAATTTCATAACTCTCTTAGATGTTCGCTAAAACTCGTAATTCAAATATTTCCATCATGATCCAATCATAGATATTTGATTTTTCTATTACGATGATTTCCACTTCATGCTGAAATTTATTTGAATCCTATTCAAATGTTTCAAACTTTTCCTTATTGAATACATCCACATATATACTCAATTCATTGTTTGAAAGTTTTCATGAAGTAGAAGAATCTTCCGCACACAACTATGCCCGAGTGAACCACATATATCATTATGTATGTTTTCACTAAGTTAGTTGCCCGTTCAACTCTTCGGCCTATGAACGGTATTTCCGTCATTAACTTTTAGAAAAGATTTTGCAAGTGCCAAACGATTCAACAAATCGAATGACTCCAAAAATCCATTTGCATGGAGTTCCTTCATGCGATCCTTTCTAACATGACCTAAATTGCGGTTCCACAAATAAGTGGAATTCAAATCATTTGCCTTATAGCTTTTTTAGCGTTAGTGTTTATGTGTGTTTCACCATTAAGATTTATAATAACTTATCCATCGTATATGGAGTAATGTCATAATTTGAACAACTCATTGTTTTCATTTGACAAGAGCAAAATAACAATTATTAAGTTCTTTATTATAAATTATAAGGGCTAGATAGAATGCCAACGACGAACATAATAACACTTTATTTTGTTCCAGACGTGCATTCCTATCATATTTCTTGTCAGTCACTTAGGCCATTGTATTCTTGTATTGCGTTGTTTTGTATGACACTTCATACCAACCAATATGGTACTAATACCCAAGAATTTCATTGTGTGACTTAACTAGGAATACAACCATAACATGTATATCATTTATATACACCTGAGCTAGACTTTCTAGTCTTTTCTTTTCTTTTGCCAAAATATCTTTTGCAGTTTCTCTTTTAGCTTTCCTCATTATTCAGAAAAACATTTCAACATTAATAACTTCTAGGTTTGTTGGTCAAATACCAATAACCTTGAGGTTCTTACTTTGAAGTTGATCATCATATGACAAGTGTTTCAGATTTCACTATTAGTAAAATTGTAATACGATGAACAATTTCACTCATAATTTTATCCATCAATTCATGATAACTTTACGAGACCATGTACTGTACATGCTAGGCTCATAAAGTTTAAACCTTAGTATTCGCATTTGCAAATCTGGCTTGCACCCGTTGGAAGCACACGTAGAATCTATAACACCCGATCATCACGTGATGCTTCGAAACGACGAGTCTTAGCAACGGTGCATACTAAGGACAATCACTTCATGGATATGCGAATATCGTTAGTGCCCCAATAGTTGGAGGATTGGGACGCCTTGCGTCTTCAACCTTCGTACATTCTCATAAAACTTATGATTTTATGTAGTCTCACCAAATTTATATTCTATCATCTTGCAATAAGGTCTTAGATATCACATATATCTCGTACCTTGATTATTTCTGAAAACTAAATTTTCAGCTCCTTACTTTTCAAACAAATTTGAACTTCAAGTTTCACGGAGACAAGATAACTTTAGGTACTAATTGAAACCATAGCTCTCTGAATCAACAAAATGAGTTTCACTAAAAGTTTGCAATAGGACTTAATCATTTCTTGATTCATTAACAATACGGTACCAATCCGTAAAGTTTCTAGTCAGATTTTAACAGTATTTCTATCTCAATTATAAGACTAGCGCATAGTAGTAAACGGATGCCAATACTACAAAATTAATTCAAAATACTACCCAGACTATGTTTATGATAATTAGTTCATGTTTTAATCTAATTACTAATGAACTCCCACTTAATACAACATCCCTCATAGTTGTTAAGTGGTACACGATCCAAATACACTACACCAAAAACCGATCATCACGTGAGATGATGTAGCTTCAATGGTGAACATCAACATGTTGATCATATCATCCATATGACTCGTGTTCAACCTTTCGGTTTTCGTTGTCCCGAGGCCATGTCTGTACATGCTAGGCTCGTCAAGCAAACCCAAGTATTCCGCGTGTGCAACATGGCTTACACCCGTTGTATGTTTGAGTTTATCACATCCGATCATCACGAGATGCTTCAAAACGTCAAACTATATCAACGGTGCATACGAGGGGAGAACACTTTATTATCTTGATATTAATGTGAGGGATCATCTTATAATGCTACCGTCGCGATCTAAGCAAAATAAGATGCATAAAGGATTAACATCACATGCAATTCATATGTGATATGATATGGCCCTTTAGTCTTTGCGCCTTCGATCTTCATCTCCAAAGCACGGATATGATCTCCATCATCAACGGGCATGATCTCCATCATCGTCGGCGTAGCGTCAAGGTTCATGGCGCCGTCTTCATGGTTGTTCACCTCATGTAGCAACTATTACAACTACTTTGAAATACTACTCAACATGAAATTTAAAGACAACCATAAGGCTCCTGCCGGTTGCCACAATACAATAATGATCATCTCATACATATGCATCATCATATTATGGCCATATCACATCACCAAACCCTGCAAAAACAAGTTAGACGCTCTCTAATTTGGTTTGCATATTTTACGTGGTTTAGGGTTTTCGATATAGATCTAATCTACCTACGAACATGAACCACAACGTTGATACTAATGTTGTCAATAGAAGAGTAAATTGAATCTTTACTATAGTAGGAGAGACAGACACCCGCAAAGCCTCTTATGCAATACAAGTTGCATGTCGAACGAGGAACAAGTCTCATGAACGCGGTCATGTAAAGTTAGTCCGAGCCGCTTCATCCCACTATGCCATAAAGATGCAAAGTACTCAACTAAAGATAACAAGAGCATCAACGCCCACAAACCATTGTGTTCTACTCGTACAACCATCTATGCATAGACACGGCTGCGATACCACTTCGTAGGATAACGTTGCATAGAAAACAAAATTTTCCTATCGCGAACACGCAATCCAAGCCAAGATGCAATCTAGAAGACGGTAGCAACGAGGGGATGATCAAGACTAACCCTTGAAGAGATTCCAAAGCCTATAAGAGTAGGCTCTTATTGCTGCGGTAGACGATCACTTGCCGCTTGCAAAAGCGCGTAGAAGATCTTGATCACGATCGCTTCCGGCGCCACGAACGGGCAGCACCTCCGTACTCGGTCACACGTTCGGTTGTTGATGAAGACGACGTCCACCTCCCCGTTCCAGCGGGCAGCGGAAGTAGTAGCTCCTCTTGAATCCAACAGCACGACGGCGTGGTGTCGGTGGTGGTGGAGAAATCCGGCGGAGCTTCGCTTAAGCGTGCGGGATGTGGTGGAGGAGAGAGACCGCTAGGGTTTGGGGAGAGAGGGGGGTTGGGCGCCGGCCCTCTAAGGGGTGCGGCCAAGGCTGAGCTTGAAGTGATTCAGCCCCCTCTCTATGCCCCTCATTATATAGGTGGAAGCCCCAAGAGATCTAGTCCAAGTCTTCGAATAAGACCCCAACACTAAAACCTCCCATATGTGGGAAACCTACTCAAGGGGGGAGTCCTACTCAAGGTGGGACTCCCACCTTTCCTTGAGGTGGGGCTGGCCGGCCACCCTAGAGGAGTCCACCTTGGACTCCTCCCCTTTAGGGTTGGCTGGTCATGCATGTGGAGTCTCTTTGGGACTCCACTTTCCAAAGTGCCATTCTTCCGGACTTTTCTAGAACCTTCTAGAACCTGCCATAAATGCACCGGATCATTTCCAAACTTGGAATATGACTTCCTATATATGAATCTTATTCTCCGGACCATTCCGGAACTCCTCGTGATGTCCGGGATCTCATCCGGGACTCCGAACAAATATTCGAACTCCATTCCATATTCAAGTTCTACCATTTCAACATCCAACTTTAAGTGTGTCACCCTACGGTTCGTGAACTATGCGGACATGGTTGAGTACTCACTCCGACCAATAACCAATAGCGGGATCTGGAGATCCATAATGGCTCCCACATATTCAACGATGACTTCGGTGATCGAATGAACCATTCACATATGATACCAATTCCCTTTGTCACGCGATATTTTACTTGTCCGAGGTTTGATCATCGGTATCACTCTATACCTTGTTCAACCTCGTCTCCCGACAAGTACTCTTTACTCGTACCGTGGTATGTGGTCTCTTATGAACTTATTCATATGCTTGCAAGACATTAGACGACATTCCACCGAGAGGGCCCAGGAGTATATCTATCCAGTCATCGGGATGGACAAATCCCATCGTTGATCCATATGCCTCAACTCATACTTTCCGGATACTTAATCCCACCTTTATAACCACCCATTTACGCAGTGGCGTTAGATGTAATCAAAGTACCTTTCCGGTATAAGTGATTTACATGATCTCATGGTCATAAGGACTAGGTAACTATGTATCGAAAGCTTATAGCAAATAACTTAATGACGAGATCTTATGCTACGCTTAATTGGGTGTGTCCATTACATCATTCATATAATGATATAACCTTGTTATTAATAACATCCAATGTTCATGATTATGAAACTAATCATCCATTAATCAACAAGCTAGTTTAAGAGGCATACTAGGGACTTCTTTGTTGTCTACATATCACACATGTACTAATGTTTCGGTTAATACAATTATAGCATGATATATAAACATTTATCATAAACATAGAGATATAAATAATAACCACTTTATTATTGCCTCTAGGGCATATCTCCTTCACGGGCCCCACGCATGTCGGCGACATGCGCAGCGTGAACCGACGTGCCGGTGTCGTGGGTCACTTCCTTCGACTTCTGCGCGGGCATTAACTGCCTCACAGCGAATCCCAACCGCTTTACTTGGATCCGTGGGTACCTCCCTGTGGCTTATCATTTTTTCGCGTGTATCACCGCGCCACGTGGTGGCTCGTGGAGCGAACCGTCGCGGCCCACGACCCAAGCCGCCGAGGCCCAGCGGTTTCGGCCCACATCTCCCTCTTCCTTTATAAGGGGAAACCACTCCTCCTTCTTCCTTTTCTCGCATTCTCCACCTCCTAGCGCACGGTGCTTTCGCTCTCCGGCGCCTCCGCCGCTCCGTTTCGCCGCCTGAGCTCCGCCGCCCAGGCGAACCTCCGATATCGCTTCGCCGGACGCCGCCGGACTTCGTCGCGCAAAGAACTTCTGCAGGCGCCTCTGCCCCCGCCGCGGCATTGGTGCTTCTTCGAGCTTCTTCTCGCCTCGCCGCCGACGGACTACCTCGCCGGCCTTTGGCTCGTCGCTCCTCCGGCGAACCTCTTCCTCATCTACTCCGCCGCCTCAGGTTAGGCCTAATCTGGATTCACTCCTCTTTTGCTTGCTTTCTAGATCTCTGCTCGGTAGTGTATTTACTTCTTCTTTTTCTTGCTTTTTCTCTCTTTCGTAGATCTTCACGCGGGGGTAAATTGTGGGATTCTTGTTTCTCCTTGCCGAACTCCATGTCTAGTATGGAGTCCTCCTCTACTTCTTCTTACGCCTCTTCTTCCGCCAGCCGGTGTAGCGGATCTTCCGACGGGCTTACCGCCGATCTTGCTCGGATGGATGCCGAGTCCGGTAGCAATCGTGCATCCGTAGCAACCGTGCCTCCGGTAGCAATCATGCATCCGGTAGCTCTAGCGAAGGTTCCGGGAGGCTGGGGCACCTGCTGCCTTACGCGGAGCGATGGAACGCCGCGGACATGTCCAAGGCGACCCGCGGCTTGGGCAAGGACCGGCTACCAATGCCAGACCCTGCCGGTGAGCGAAGCTCGGAGGAGCACTTCATGCGGCTACGCCGGGCCGTCAAGGAGCTGGACAGTGCGTGGTTTGACGCCACGAACAACTTGATGGTAAGTTCTTCAAGGACTGTTTCATCTCTTTGACTTACGTTGATTTCTCTTCTTCTGGTTTTCTCATATCTTTTCCTGAACTTTCAATGTTATGCCGGTTTCTCCCTTGCTGAATCATATCCATTCTCCCAGTCCCCGAGTTTGGGGTTAAGAACTTTGTTCTTAGCGCTAAACTTTACTTAGAAACGCGCGAAACCGGCATTGCCGGTCCCGAGTTTCGGGTTAAGAACTTTGTTCTTAGCGCTAAACTTTACTTAGAAACGCGCAAACCGGCGTTGCCAGTCCCCGAGTTTCGGGTTAAGAACTTTGTTCTTAGCGCTAAACTTTACTTCTCACACTTGTCTCCTTTGAACAGAGCACCGCGGACGCCCGGAAGAAGCTCTTTGAGGAGCTCCTGTGGGAGCATCGGGACCTTGCGGAGGCTCATGGCCAATGCCAAGGTTAGTTTTCCTTTTTCGCATCCGGCATCTTTTGTACCGGAAAGTCTTATTTCTTACCAGCATCTTTTGCTTACTAGCTGTCCCGGAAGCTACCATCGAGACGCTCCGGAGCCCAAATCACCACTCTTCGGGGTATCGTTTTTCTTTTCTGGTTAATCCGTTGTTTTCTTATCCATCAACTACTGCTTTACTGATACTCTTCCTTCCGTTGTGTAGGCGAAAAGAGCAGCTTATCCGGCAGCAGCAGGAGGCCCTTGACGCCCAGAAAACTAGCTTCCAAGAGCTTAAGGAGCAGGCTATGCAGGCCCGGCTCCAACATGAGCAAGAGCTGAAGGACGTCAAGGCCGCAGCCGAGGCTAGGCTGGCAGAAGTCGTGGATGACTCCACGAATTCCAACGCCGTGCTGATGACGGAGCTGGAGGAAGAGAGGAAGGCGCGGAAGGCTGCGGAGCACCTTATTGAGGTCATGACCACTGATCATAAGGAATATGATCGGCTGATTATGCAGATTGATGCACTGTGTCTCCGTAAGTCTTTGTTTTGTCCCTTCTTTCGCTTATAAGCTTTACTTTCCGAAAATGCATCCGAGTTTCTTTTCCTTTCGGCAGACCGTTTTCCGGTATCTTAAGCTTATTTTCTGCCTTTCTTCTCGTAGAACACTTCCCGGACTCCCAGGCACACGCTGTGAAGAAGGTGATGGAGGATCGCGTGGCGCGGGAATTTCCCAACATGGACGCGCATTGGGATGGGTACGACTATCTAGTCGCCCTGTCTGCTCGTGTTCAACATATGCGTTCCGTGGACCGGCTTCTTGTCGATCTTCCGGACGTCGCCATCCACCTCTTCAAAGTGTTGTGGCCTGGGGAAGCCGTGCCGGCTAACATGACCCTCACCGCCAACCGGCTTAAGGAGGCAGGACCGCGGATTCGCGAGTGGCAGTGCTCTGCGGCTCGCGCTGGTGCTGATGTTGCGCTGCGCTCCGCATGCTCCTGGTATCCGGAGCTGGATCTGGCCGCGCTCCAAGGCGTACGCGAGGGTGCTTCCACGGACATGGACCCCTCTCTTACTGCGAAGCGGCAAGATCGGGTCTACCGGCTTGCCGAGTATGCCGATGTCCGCACCTTCATCCCTCCCCCTCCTGGTGTCACGGATTATCTCCTTGATGAGGAAGAAGAAGAGGGAGATGAGGATGAGGATGCCGAGGACGCGCCGCCGGAAGCTCCTGAGGCCAGCCCTGCTCCCCATGAAGCCCCTGAGACCGGCGCTGCTCCGCCTGACGCCCCTGCTGCCTGAACTATCGCAAGTGTTACCTGCCCCTGCTTGCCTCACCAGAAAACTCGTTAAATTCTACCCCGGGATGCCGGGGTTTATGATGTAAAACTTTAAACCTGCTTTTGGTTGTGGCACAACAGTTTATGCCGGTATGTTATACCGGTGTTAATTATCTTATGTTTGCTTTAGCACACTTGCTCATGGTTTTGTTTTTATCCTGTACTGCAAAGATTTCTAGATCGTTTCCGCATCCAATTCGATGCATACTTGGTTCTTTTGCCTTGGCTCTGCCTGCCTTCTCTGGGCGTTCTTTGGCGTATGAGCACAAGGTTCTTTCACCAAAACAAGCATCTCTTTGAACTTAGAAATAACTCGAAATTTTTGCAAAAAACCGGCATAACCGGGGTTAGTTAAACTTTTCCGGATTGTTCTTTCCCGCTCCTCCTCTTCGCAGTTCATGTGCTTATCCCCTACCGGTTTATCTTGCTTGCCATGAAGCCGGTTTGCGGACAGCAGCAGAGTCGAAGACTCCGGTAGGGTTTAGCACACTACTAAACCGGAAAGAAAAAAACGTTCAATAAGCAACCGGTAAACTGAAAAAAATAGACAAGTTACATGCAACCTTAGTGGGGTAGTCCCCGAGATTCATTCGAGGTTCCGACATCTTTTATTCATAGCAAATAAGGTACAAAAAGGAACTTCTTACACCACAACTTCAAGAGTAGAAAGGACGCAACAAGGCTACATTCCATGGACGTTTGGTCTCCTCTCCGGACCTGTCCGCCTTTCCTTTCTTCCATTCCTGTGCATCAATCAGGTAATAGGCATCATTGTGGAGAGCCTTGCTCACAATGAAAGGCCCTTCCCATGGCGGGGAAAGCTTGTGCCTGCCTTCAGTGCGGCTGCACTGGGCGTAGCACCGAGGTCCCCTTCTGGAACACTCTCGGATTAACCTTCCGAGCCGTGATAGCGTCCGAGGTTCCGCTCGGTAAATGGCTGTTCTTGCCAAGGCCAGCTCTCTTGCTTCTTCTAGCAAGTCCACATCGTTTTCTCGAGCTTCCTTTACCTCTTCTTCGTTATAGAGTTGCACCCTTGGTGAATCATGGAGAATGTCGGTTGGTATGACCGCTCTGCTCCATAAACCATGAAGAATGGAGTGTACTCGGTAGACCGGTTTGGAGTAGTTCTTAGGCTCCACAGACCGATGGCAGCTCATCGAGCCAACACCCCGACGATTTTTCCACCGCATCGATGAGTCTCGGTTTGATACCGGAAAGCACCAAAGCGTTTGTTCTTTCCACTTGGCCATTGCCACGTGGGTGTGCGACTGAGCACAAATCCAACCGGATATTCTTGTCCTCACAAAACCTTTTGAACTCACCTTGAGCAAAGTTTGTGCCATTGTCAGTGATGATGCTATGTGGGTATCCATACCGCAAAATTACATCTTTCAAGAACTTAACCGCTGTGCGCCCATCACACTTTGCGATGGGTTTGACTTCTAGCCACTTGGTGAATTTGTCCACCATAACCAAGATATGGGTCATGTTTCCCCTTGCTGTTTTGAATGGGCCAACCATGTCTAGGCACCACACTGCAAACGGCCAAGTCAACGGTATTGTTTTCAAGCCGGAGGCTGGGGTATGATTTTGCTTGGCGTACCTCTGGCACCCATTGCATTTTCTTACCATATCCTCCGCATTTTCCAAAGCTGTTGGCCAATAGAACCCATGCCGGAACACCTTTGCTACCAGCGCCCTTGAGGAAGCGTGATGTCCACACTCTCCTCGGTGAATCTCCTCAAGCATTTCCTTTCCTTCTTCCGGTTCCACACATCTTTGAAGGACACCGGTAACACTTCTCTTGTACATCTCGCCATTGATGATGGTGTAAGCCTTGGACCTCCTTTGGATCCTCCTTGATTCATCTTCGTCAACCGAAGCAAGGTGCCGTTGACCGAGAATTCCTTAATAGGTTTAACCCACGACGGAGTCTCCCGAACTAGGAATACCGGTACGTCTATGTCCATGCTATCCACCGGCATTGTTTCTTCCGATGCCGGCGCGGCAGTGGTCGATCTTACCGAACAGGTCCCCGAGCTTGCCGGATCAGTCCCGGGTTTCCTTCGTCAATATCCATTGGCACAATGTGTGATTCCGGTACAAAAATTGATTCCGACTCTGGACTTGGCTTGATTGATGGTACTCTCAGGTGTGCCAAGGCTATTCCGGGAGGAATTTCTTGTCGGGATGAGCCCAGCTTGGACAAAGCATCCGCAGCCTCATTTTACGCACGCGGTACATGGTGAAATTCACGGCCTTCGAAGAAGCCGGCAATCTTCGCACGTGAAGACGGTACGAGGCCATGTTGGCATCTTTTGCGTCCCAATCTCCGGAACACTGCTCTGTACCACAAGATCTGAATCTCCATAGCAAATGATCCGGTGTGCACCGATTTCTTTTGCGACCTTAAGCCCATGGATCAAGGCCTCATATTCAGCGACATTGTTTGATGCCACTGAAATGCACTTGTAAAACATACGGGAGATGATCTCCCTTTGGTGAGGTTAGCACCACACCGGCACCTAGACCCTCCTTGAGCTTGGATCCATCAAAGTGCATCTTCCAATATTCCGAGTCTTTGATCAGGGGCTTGTATTGCATTTCCGCCTAATCGACCAAAAAATCAGCTAAAGCTTGCGATTTGATGGCGTCTCTTCTTTCGTACACCGGAACATACGGTGATATCTGTATTGCCCATTTCGCAATCTTGCCGCTAGCGTCCTTGTTGCACATGATATCGGAGATGGGTGCTTCACTCACCACCTTCATAGGATGTTCCTCAAAGTAGTGCTTGAGCTTTGTGGCGGCCATAAACACGCCATAGGTCATTTTCTGGAAGTGCGGGTAGTTTTGCTTTGAGAGGGAGAGCACCTCGCTCAGGTAGTATACCGGCCTCTGGACGGTTTTTCCTTCTTCTTCTCTTTCTACTACCACAACAACGCTCACGACCCGGTTGGTTGCTGCTATGTATAGCAACATTGGTTCTCTTTCCAACGGCGAAGCCAATATTGGCGAGGTAGCTAACATCGTTTTCAGCTCCTTGAACGCCGCGTCCGCCTGAGGGGTCCAGGCGAACTTATCGGATTTTCTCATCAAAGCATATAGCGGCAAGGCCTTTTCTCCTAACCTGCTTATGAACCGGCTTAGCGATGCTAAGCTTCCGGTAAACTTTTGTATGTCCTTCAGATCCTGCGGTACCGTCATTCTCTCAATTGCCCTGATCTTTACCGGATTGACCTCAATGCCTCGGCTTGAGACGAGGAAACCCAGCAGCTTGCCGGCAGGGACACCAAAAGTACATTTTGCCGGATTGAGTTTCATCCGGAACCTTCTTAGGTTATCGAATGTTTGCCGGATATCATCAATTAGGGTATCTTTTACCTTAGTTTTTATCACGATGTCATCCACATACACCTGCACATTCTTTCCGATTTGATCAAACAAACATTTTTGGCATACGAGCGCTGGTACGTTGCACCGGCGTTGCGCAAACCAAAAGGCATAGTGATATAGCGATAGCCCCGTGCGGGGTAATGAACGCAGTTTTTATTTGATCTTCCTTTTTCAAGGGGATTTGGTGGAAACCGGAGTACGCATCCGGGAAAGACAACAACTCACACCCAGCGAGTGGAATCAATCACTTGATCGATCCGCGGTAAAGGAAAGGGGTCTCTTGGGCAAGCCTTGTTGAGGTTGGTGTAGTCGATGCACATGCGCCACACCTTCGGAGCCTTTGCCTCCAGGTTCTCGTCCTTCTTCTTTTCGACCATTACCGGGTTGGCCAGCCACTCAGTATGCGTGACTTCCACAATGAAACCGGCAACCAGCATCTTCATCACCTCTTCTCCAATTATCTTCCTCCTATCTTCAGCCGAACCGGCGCAATGGTTGTCGCACCGGCCTGGCATCCTTCCGAACGTTTAGAGAGTGCTCAGCCCAGCTCCCTCGGAACACCCACCAAGTCATCGATGAGACCAGGCAAAGATATTCCGATTCTCACGGAGGAAGGCGACGAGCGCGCTTTCCTATGCCTCACGAGACCGGCACCGATACGAACGGTACGCTCGGGAAAGCCGGGTCCAGCACGATGTCCTTTGTTTCCTTTGTCGGTTTGAACGCTGGGGCGCTCGGACTTGCACTCATTGCCGCTAAGCTCAGCCGCGAGGACTGAGCCAGCGCTAGCCGCGGTTTGCATCCTTCTTTTTCCCTCCGCGATCACCGGCGATTCCGCTAGGTTCGATCCGCAGAGATCTTGTTTCCGAGTGAGATCTTGTAGTTTCCCACCACGGTCGAGGTCCACGAGGTGCCGGCATCTTCATCTTGAGATACGCCGTGTGGGTCGAGGCCATGAAGGCCGCCTGTGCCGGTCTCCCCAGCAAAGCATGGTACGGACTATCTAAGTCCACCACCTCAAACTCAAGGTTCTCAACCCGGCAATTGTCACGTCCTCCAAACGACACATCCACCGGGACTTTTCCAACCGGTGCGCAGGGACAAACCCGGAACGATTCCATGGAACGTCGTGTGCGTTGGCTGAAGCATGTTTTCGTTATGCCCGAGTGTATGCATGGTGTGCTTGTACATTATGTTTATGCTGCTCCCATTGTCTATCAGGCACCTTGCTCGAACTTGACGCGAGTCGTGGGCCCTTTCATGATTGGGTCCACCACGAGAGCGTAGCCACCCGGGTTCGGCATGATTTTAGGGTGATCCCGGTATGACCACGAGAGTTCCTGTTCTGCCCATGGCATGTATTTTGGTACTGCCGGCATCACTGCGTTCACCTCCTTGGAACGACGGCGCAGGCTTTGCTTGTCTGTAGGCTCGGTTACGAACACGACACAGCACACATCAGGGTCCTTATAGACGTTCCGGCCCAAAGGTGTCGGTGGAGGTGGTTGGCCGTAGCCGTCTCCCACCTGATTGACTTGCGCGTCACTGCTGCTGTTTCTGTCGAGGGTGTACCGGCAAGGCGTTTGCCCCGGTAAGCGGTGGTGGTGGTGGTAGCTGCTGCTGACGCGGCATGTCTGGCGGTGGCATAATAGCATTGCCCCCTTGTCCTTGGGTGTCTTTTACCGCCCCCTTTTGCATCAAGTACTTGGTCCAGGTACAATCTTTTGTCAAGTGGTTCGACGGGTGAGCCGGATTCGGTGTGTGCCATCGGCAAGGTTGATCCATGGCAGCTTCCATGGTGTATTTCGCGGGTTCTTGCCAGTTCTTTTACGGCCCCGGGGTTTCTTTTCGACCCATTGTTTATTAGGACCAGCCCATGGCTGCGATCCGAGTTCTTTGCCTCGGCTGCCGTCGGCATCGAGTTTTCCTGCACTAGCTGACAACTTGCTGCGAGCCATACCTTCGATCCGGGAAATCTTCCCTCCTTTTGTTGTTCCGGTTGTCTCGGTACTGCTGTTGAGGCGGGTTTGATTGTTCCGGCTCAGCTTGTATCGCCGATTGCATTGGGTCTCCCAACGCGTAGTTATCCGCCACACGCATCATCTCCGCCAACGTTGTTGGCATGTTCCTCTGCAGCCTTTGCCACAAAGGCGAACCTCGCCGGCATCCTTGGCTAAACCAAGCGATGGCCTGTGCCTCTATCACTCCTTCACAAGAATTTCTGGTGGAGTTCCACCGGGTCAGGTAATCCCGGTCTGTTTCCTGCGGGCGCTGCACGCACAAAGCAAGCTGCTGAGGCCTGTTTGGCCTTACGCAGGTCTTCTTGAAGTTGCTCACAAAAGCTTCCTCAAAGTCCAACCAGCCATTTATGCTTCCTTCCGGCAAGTTGTTCGGCCGGATTCTTGCCGGTCCTACTAGAACGTCGGCACAATTCTCACGGCCCAACGTCGGTTTCCTCCTCCGGCTATGACTCCTCCACCACCAGCCAACGTATACCGCGGTCACGTAATCCGCGAGCCGGTCTTCCGGCTTAGTGGTGCCATCGTATGTTTTGGTGTCACGGGGCAACGTGAAAGTTGCGAGCCGGTGGTGGTTCTTTCATGATCCTTGGGCCAAAACACTTTGGACCCGGAGGGCCCTCTCGCCTCAATCATTTCGGACGGGTATACTCGTCCGGACGGTGCCTCGCATCCCGTTCCGGCAAGTTTCTTTCTCCCAACCGCTCTCCCAACGGTGTCCGGTAGGCGGTGAGTCTCGTTGAATCAGCTTCATCGTAATGCTCTGGTGCCGCGGCCCTTGCCTGCCGGTACCTTGGTGGAGGCATCTCCTCATCATCATACGCTGCCCTTGCCGCCGGATAGTTTTGCCCGGTTTCGTGTCTACCGGCATGATTGTTTCCGGCATAGCCTTCCTTGGCGTAGCCTCGCTCTGCCCCTTGCCTTTTTCTACCGGCATCGTGTTGCCCGGCTTGTTGCTTACCGGCAAGGACCGGATCGTACACAGTCATCTGCCGTGCATTCACTTCTTTTTCTCTTCTTACGTCCGGGATGGGGGACGAGGCCTGCCCATGGGACTTGCTTCCGGCATTCTTTGTTGAACGCGCGGATTTCGAGGCTATAGCCTTGTTCAGCTTAGCCAGCTGCTCGGCGGTCTGCTGCTCCTACGGTATCTAGCGGCTCTCGACACGCTCTTGTTGTTTTGCCGAGCCTCTCCGGTAAGCGAGTCACACGGATCTACAGCAGCCTTAGCAGCTTTTATGGTTTTATCCAGACTCTTGTACTTAGGTTTCTCTACAATGCTAGCGGATCACGGAGAATGCGTGCTTGCGTGAGACACTCCTTACGCAAATCTGATCTAGATTGCGTGCCTTAAGCCGGTTTTCCGGTATCCTAGCGAGCATGAGCGCTAACGAAGCAAAGCCATGGGCAGCGTTATACTCACGTACGGTTAGGTTCGGCTCGCGGCTGCGCCCGACGACGTCCTTGCACGCTCTCGAGTATCTTCGCGGCGCTGCGCCTCCCGGCTCCGCTCGAGCCCGTTGCCGGGTCGATGTTGCACGCGATGGGCGTTGCCGGCACGTTCATCGCCGCTTGGAGAGGTGTTGCCGGTGGTGCGGAAGACGCTCCCGGCGCGCCGGTGTCGCGCTCCGGCGGTGGCTTGGCCGCACGGGTCGCGGCCGCCACGAGCCGGCAACTTCGTCCGCAGCCTCCTTGCCCGCGCCGTGCCGCCGGCCATCATCACCTCGACCGCTGCGGCGGCGCGGCTGCCTGCAGAGCCACCTTGGCGGGTCCGGTGCCACCGGCACGGCGAATGGCGCAGCGCACGGGGACGGTGCCGAAGTAGACGCGGTGGGCTGCCGAACTCGATGATGCGGCCGTTCTTGGGGAAGATGCCGCCGTTGGCGAAGCAGCCCGCGTTGTCGTTGATGAAGTCGATGGAGTAGAAACTGCCGGACGAGCGCGGTGCTTGTCCGCTCGCCGGCGAACTCGAGGAGGCCCGCCCGAATATGTATTCCGGCATGCGCCACTTCATGCCCCACGGTGGGCGCCAAGCTGTCGTCGTGGTGAACGGACGGATGCCATAGGATGGCTTAAGTTGGGGCCGAATGGATGCAAGAGGATTCGGGGAGGGTTTGTGATTAGATGGGATGAACTTAGGATGGTTTCCTCAAGAACTTAGCCAAGGCTAGAGGTTGAAGAAGAAAGACATAAGGAAGAACTCGCTCTAGATCATCTTCTTTATTGATCTCAACGAGGCTACAAGTTTCTCGATACAGGTTCTCCTGTGTTCATACGCGTGTGTGTAAGAAGGGCTGCCCCTCTCCTTATATAGGGGAGAGGGTGGCTTACTGAAGCAAGAAACCCTAATGGCATCTTTGACTAGACAAACTACTTTACAAAGCTACTTTAATCATAGAAGACACCGGAGTCCTCTTTAATCGGGGATCTTGACGTCCTCCGGCTTCTTTGACCGTCATCCTTCTCTTTATCGTCAGCCCTTCGTCTAAAGTTACTTTGCTTAGCTCATCTTTGTCTTCTAGCTCTGGAGAGAATCTTTGACCAGTCCTGCCGACCTGCTCGTTCTTCCGGTGGCCCGGTATCTTCTTACCCGGTTCCGGCATACCCTCTTGGGGATACCGGCTTAGCTCCACTTAGCTAAGTTCTTATCTTTAAGTTCGGTACGAACATTAAACCGGTATCTTGATGGCTTGAACCATCCGGTTTGGCATGCCTTTGGCATGCCGGGGTCATCCCCAACATGTGTGGTGCTACTTGTTCGGAGGCAAAGAGGGTTGAGAGAGTATAGATTTATGTTCTGATGGTTTTACAGAGTTCTTGCACACAACCATATGAGGCCGTTGACCTACTTTGGAGCTATTGAATGCTAAAAAAATTCACTAGCTTGTTATGTTCCTGTAATCACTATTATTTATCTAGATAGAGAATTTGAATATTGGGCCATTAAACATCTACTTTTTGAACATTTTTTAATTGTGTGAATTATTTTTGTATCGAAATTTGGTTTGTATGCATGCTGTTTTGGAGACAGGTTTGAAAGTTGTAAGAAGTCAATAAAATGTCAATGTGGTTTGGTGACTTGAGTTGGGTGCATAGCAATCGTAATGTTGCTCATCGTTTCACATTTGGATGGTTCTTGTGAAGTAAGGAGTTTTTATTCTTAGGTTAGTCGTGCCAGAGCGTTGAGAAGACGGAATTTTGAAGAGCATTGTTTGTTATATTTGTCACTTGGTTGATCATCACTTTAGTTTACAAGACTCTTTTGCTCTCTGTAATTGGTTAATAATTATGAATTATTATATTATTTATTTTTCTTTCATATATACGATGATGAATTGACAAAGATACTGGCAAGGGGTATATTTTTGAGCCACATCGAAAAAAATAATTTCAGCTACTTCTCGCATTACTCTCTGATGTGCTTCTTAGAACCTGAATTCATTAGGAGGCACCAGAGAGGTCTCAATATTTCATAGGGACATCTATTATCTAGCAATAAAACTATTGTAGCACTCAGTGCCAATTACCAATTAGGCATTCCTAGTATGAGCACCGAGTTAAAACCGGTAATGCAAATTATGAACCATCTCATATTTTAGGTTTTCCTATTATTAACAACACTCCTAAAAGTAAGTGACTAACAACACCCATGAATAGATCGGTTCGACGCTTTGCTCAAAAATCTTGTTCAACTGCCTCTGCTTGCTAATGTAAAGACAATAAAAGCTTGTGTTCAATAAATGTAATTTGTATATAATGAGAACTGACCCATGAGTATGTTGTCATGCTACGATATTTTGCTTGTCTAACAAACTGTTGGTGGATATCCAAAGGGAAAAGATAGTTATTTGAACAACCGCACAGCCGGATAAGCAAATTATTTACACCCAAATCATTTCTATCAAAGCAAAGGGTATTTACACCTAAATCATTGTTTGATCAAATGCCTATTAGAATATTTTGTGCTCGAGTACAAACGCATCCTATTTCCATTGATGCACTGAGATATTTGAATATTGACATGCATTACATTCATATATCTAATAGAAAGAATTTTTTGACCCGTGGCAACGCATGGGGCATTTTTACTAGTAATAGTAAAGATGTGCTCTAAGTGGGTCTGCGGAAGCGAGTGCAGGGATTTTTGCAAGGACGGATGCAAGGGGGCAATATAGCGATGGCACGTGTACATCAAGTAGAGACCAAAAGCTACAGATGCGAACTGCCCGCCCAATGGTACAAAGCGACCGTGATATTTTGAACCGATGATTGATTAGGGAGGTCTATATCCAGCATCCTCTTTATCGTGATGAGCTTTGTGAAACAAAACCGATGTTGAGCAAGGTTTTTTTTATAAGGGCATTGTGAGTATTTTGCCTTCTCTCAAGATAAAATCAAGCTACATAAAGCATAAATTCGCATAGAGATGCTGACTGGGGCAATTACACGGGCTAGATCAAAACAACTAAAGAACATATAGATTTGATATTTACAAGAACAGTAAATCGTTTATAAAAAATGTATAAATGTATCTTCATTTAAACACCCCGAAAAAATGCCCAGATTTGCCCTTTATTTGCCCTAATCAACAAATCTGGATGTCTTGTATTAGTTGCCTTCGTGATCAGATTTTTATTAAATATATATACGCAGCGGAGGCATTTCTAGTTCTCCACGACACACGTGATTAGCGTAGTTGGTTTTGTTATGCAGCGCATGAGTCGTCAAATAAAATGGTTTATCAAATCAATGTACTGCATGTTTCATCCATACATCAATCCATGGGCACGTACTTTGAATCATATTTCAACCATTTCCATCACATCTATCTAGATGTATCGACAACAATTATTATTTGGTATCAAATTTCACCTTACACATCGGGGTGTGACATCAGCATTTGGAGTTCTTTCCTATGGATTTGAAGTACGACGACCCATGAGGACCGGATCTACCGGCTGTCTGGTATACGTTCGCGACAGCAGACAAAGTTCTGAATTCTACGCAATATGCAAGTTGTTTTTGAAAGCCGAAAGCAGCGCGGTCTTCACCACACACTTCATCGATGCAATTCGGTTCCGCTAGGTTAGTGCAAATATCGACAAAAAGTGTATCAAAAGTGTTAGTTTTCTATGCTCTACAATCTGCATACATGCATGCATAGCAATATAGAATATAGAATGAGAAAAAAAACACCAACCTATTGGTTTTGAAAAGGACAGCAAGGTTGTGGCCATGAGTACAAGCACTACCAAGCTGGCAACAGTACTTGTGTTCCTCTTGACAATTGCCATGGCGAATTAGCAGGGCTATTCTCCCTTTTCGAATCTTGTAATGTGATATGTAGCTTGATGCAAACATTGCCTTTGCTAGTCTTTATATACAAGTGTGCCAAGAATACGTATTAATATCACATTAATAACATTTAATTCGTACCCTCCATTTTTTTAGAAATGATTAATTGACGTCTTAATTAATGCACTATTGACAATTTAACATCACAATAATACCTATAATAACCTCCATTTTTCACCCATATATTAATTGATATCTTGAAATAAGACTGAGATAAGCTACCACAATTATTAATTATAACGTTTTGATTAAAATAAACATACAATAAAAAAATGTGTACTCATAATCCATTAATAATAAAAAGGAGAAGTCTTTTTTTTCCAAAATAAAAATAACCACTTAGCCAAAAAGCAAGCGAGTGGAAAATATTAAAAATTGAACCTGAAAAACATCGAGTAAGGGAGGGTTTAACACACAAAGTAGAGTATCTCATTATATGCATCATATGGATCTTAAACATTGTCCTTCTCGTACAATGATGCTATTTTAGAGTCTATGAACTATGGTAAGTCGCGGTTGTCAAGCAAATTCAATCTTGCATGTCACATGTTATTTTACTTTTTTCGAGAACCTTTTCAAAAGGAGACACATTATCAATTGCGTTAAAAAACTATTTGAAAATATAAATCGAGGGTGTTACCGAGCACAAGGGTCGAGTAATCTATTGGGTGGGTAGTGGGACCATGGAACGCGAAACTACGGTTAGCGGAGGTCCATTGTGCGACAACACCATTAGGACTTGAACAACTACTTTAGTAGTCATTTTAGGCGTCATATAGACACCGCTAACCACAAAACCCGGAGTGGGATGGGAAAGTCAGTTTTACCTCTTTTCTTCTGTATATCCTCAGATACTTAGTTAGGTTGGTTCCGTTAAGGAATTGAACGGGTGGAAGCCCAACATCCCCATTCCATGCCGTGGAGTGACAACTACTACATCATAGGGGGCGGGGAGGGTAGTTGAGCATAGGTTCCGTGACCGAAACTCATTACACCGGGTGGATTGCGGGGACGCGAAGAAGGACAATGATTAGCTTGTCTTTTAGTCGGGCCTCATACCTTAGGAAGTATGTACCAGTTGAGCATCAAGGCTTTAGACGTTTCTTGGAAAAGTAGTGCAACTATTGAGAGTGTATCAAGCATGTTATGATACTCCATGTTCTTGGAAAGAACTATGATCGCAATGGAAAAGAACTCCATGAAGTTCTCACAACCCGTGAAAAATGTCGAACATAGTTTTTATAATCTAAAACTCATGTTTTCTAAAAACCAATTACGAAAACCTCATAAATTAAGTCTAGGATCACGAATCCACGACTGTACATAGAGCACCGACAACCGCCATAGGACTTGCTGAGTGCAATAGTACTCAATCTATTACTTCTTAAATCCTTGTTTAGAGCACGAGAGGACTGAGGAGAAAACGACCAATGAACCCTAAGGAGATGAAGTCTACTACGAAGAACCAGATATATCCGGATGCACTAAAGGAGTAGACTATGATATCGTGTATGGAGTGGAAGATGAGGAGGCGGAACAAGATAATTAGATTCCTTAGAATAAGTTAGACGAGTCGAGCAGCGTAGAATCCTACTAACTAAGTTGCTGAGCTCAAATAGCGTCAGCCATAGCTGTGTCATTTTGCTTCAAGACCATCATTTTGGATTGCTTATTTGTCGTGAATCCTCATTGGACCGAGGAAGATCTGGAATATTTTGTACCCTTGATGTGGATATAAATAAAGAATAATTTTGGACACGCCATGTTTCTATTGTACCACTCGGTTGGGTGTAATATTTGTGCATTGGTGTTCCAATCATGCCAATGACTTACACACTACGACATGCAGTGATGTGTCAGGTCACTGCAAAGGGGTTGGAGCTGTAATCCACCGATAGATTTATCAAATTTGGGAGAGTTTTGGGATGGATTTGAGTTGAGGGAGAGAGGAACGGTTGGGTCGGGCGAGCACACAAAGTACTCCTGGATGTGGTCCTTGGTCAGACAAGGCTAGGCTCACGCGGCCTATAACTAACAAGAGCATATCGGTTAAGCCATCAATGCTATGCTCGGCACATAGTCACTACTTAGCCGTGGGTGGGGCTAGCCGGGCCCCGACACGCCTACATGAGGTGTAGCGCAGAACACAACGAATTTAAAGGCAACTTTATCTACGGTGTCTCATCTACCGTCCACTTTACATTTTGAGATTGGTGAGGCTTTTGGCATTTGTCTAATATAAAACTAATAATTGAAACACAAGTGAAACTTTATGAAACTAAAGTGGTACATGAAAAACATTGTGAAGCGAGTCTAACAAAAAGTGAAAGCTGATGACATCATCGTTGACGTTACTACGGTTTATTTCACAAAAATATTCATGTTTCAGTTATATTTTAATTATGTTTTATAATTTTGTGAAAGAATTGGTCGAGCATATTGCTAACGTTATTCTTGACATCACTCTGGTAGGTAGGTGCCATTGCGAAAAAGAGGTTTTTCGGTGTAGCGCCTGATTGTTTGGCGTTAGACAAGAGCATAGCGTCGCTCTGTTTGGGGTGAATTTGTTTTGTAGAGAGTTCACTTTGTGAATTATTTTAGCCTTTGGGTCAGTTTTACTTTTAATTTTTTGTGCACGTTCACTTTGACTTGCCACGCCAGTCCTCAATGCCGCGGCAGCGTTCGTCGCGTCCCTTCAAGCCACGTGTAGACGGTTGACAGGCGCGCCCGAGAGCGAAGTGGCTCTGTTCCCTGTGGGCCAACAATGTCAGCGAGTGTGTGTCGCGTCGGGCGAGGTGACCGAGCGGCTGGAGCCATTTTGCTTCGGGCCTGGGCGGGGAGCCTGCCACAGCTGGACCGGGTCTTCCTGCACCAAATCCACGGTCCGGTTCACGAGCCAATAACCGAACTCGGTGGTGCACCAACACCAGGTTCTTCCACTCTACTGCGCCATCCCCCTCGTCCTCCTCGCCTCGCCAAAAACCCCACCTGCTCCGCGCCGCGCCGCGCCGCGCCGCGCAGGGCTCTTTCTCCCATTCCCGCCGCCCCCAGAAGCTTCCAGCAGCAGGCGACGGAGACATGGCGCCGCCGTTCATCTACTTCCCCTCCGACGACAGCAGCAACGGTACATACATCGAGCCCTCGCTTCCCGTCCCGTTCCCTCTCCGATTTCCCCCTCTTTCTGGCCACTGGATACGTTTCTTTCTAACTATTGCCGGTCGTTCCGTGCCCTCGTGTATGCAGATGAGAAGGCTGTCATCAAGGCGGCCTTGGACGGCAACCTCGGCCGCCTCAAAGGTACCCTTCTCCTTCTCCTCTTCGCCACCGCATCCATGCCCTCCGCCCCAATTTGGGTTCAGTCGGCCAAGCTATTCTATCTTGTACTGTAATTGCAAGGTACCATGATTCCGGACCAAAACAAAATTCTGATTAGCAATCTTTCTATCTTATAACAGTTCAGAGTATAAATGTGACAACTTTTGATGATGGGATCGGTTTCTCTTTACATCCAGATTTTTTATGTAGTCAACTACTCTAAACTGATATGCATGTTGTCAAAGTTTTAACCCACATGTTCAGACCTTCTCATTATGTGTTCAATCTTGTTGACTTGTTGACTGTGTTGGCGTGGTCGGAGGTTCGTTCACACTTCACACGGGCTAACTTTACAACTTTTATGATCTACTGTATTCCAGAACCAAACATGAATCTTTCGATTCATTTTGCTCTCACGCTCCTTTCTACATTGCCTCGCCTATCATCTGTTACACCTTGTCTTCGGAAATTCTATTTTCTCTCCCGTCAATCATTCTTTTTTTCGGGATCTGTGGACAGATCATGTGTAGGATTCTATTTTCTGTGATGCTAGTTAAGCTTGTCTTGTTTCCATAAGCTAGCTGCCGTATATACATATATAGATTTTTTTATTTCGCAATGTGTTTAGAAACATGGACATCGATGGCCAAGCTATTCTATCTTGTACTGTAATTGCAAGGTATCATGATTCCGGACCAAAACAAAATTCGGATTAGCAATGTTTCTATCTTATTTCAATTCAGGGTATAAATGTGACAACTTTTGATGATGGGATTATCGGTTTCTCTTTACATCCAGATTTGTATTGTAGCCAACTACTCTAAACTGATATGCATGTTGTCAAAGTTTTAACCACATGTTCAGATGTCCTCATTATGTGTTCAATCTTGTTGATTTGGCCATTCATTTTGGTAATGCGTGCGTGATGATGTTTCCTTTTGGAAAAGGTATCGCAAAGAGTCTTGCCAAGCGAAATAACGGCGACCACTCTGCGATTTTCTCTTTCAACACGGGTGGGGCTAATGCGTTGCATATCGCGGCGTACGGGGGCCATCTGGAGGTCTGCAAGTATTTGGTGGAGGAGCTTGGGGGAGATGGGAATGCTCCTGGATATGGACCTCTAGCTCTAGGTCCTTCTCTATCGATCTCTTTATGCATTCTTTTAATTGGTGGCTGCCATGTCAATGTTTCCCAGTTTGAGACCTGACATTCCGTTCATGATGTGCATTTTTTTCTACAGGATCCAGCCCGTTCATGATGTCTGCTCAGTCGGGTGATCTTCCTACCTTCAGATATTTTCTTGATCGTGGTGGTGATCTGATGAAAGCAGACGAAAAAGGACGCACAGCTCTCCACCATGCTGCGGGTAAAGGTGCTGCCCCCAACACACACACTCACCCACTTAATTGCTCTAATTTTGGGTCAATTGTACTAGTCATTATTTACTCTACTATGCTCAAGTTTTTTTTTTTTTTTTTTTTTTTTTTTTTTTGTTTTGCGAGAAACTATGCTCAAGTTTTTCAATGTCTACCCCACAGGAAGTTGCAAGATAACAGAGTTCCTCCTTTCAAAAGGAGTGCCAGTCGACTTGGACTGTGGCCGTGGAACCCCACTCTACATGGCTGCTACAAACGAGCAAGATAAGACAGTGAAGATTTTACTGGACCACCATGCGAATGTATATGACCTCTACTGTTTCTTATTTCTTCTGAGTAATAGTTACTTTGCACAGATTGCTTTTAGTTTCCAAACCAGTTAAAATGACATGGACAAATATGTCTTAACGTGGGGGTGTTTTAGTTGCTTGTATTCAAACATACAGATATTGCAGTACATAATCATTTTCAAGGTTTATGAAATTGATTGAATAGAGAGCTGGAAGTGTGTTTGATTTGACGGAGCAACCCATTCCAATTCTCAAACCAAACACTAGAGATGCAAGTTTGTGACCCTTAGGTTACCCTCTAACTTTTTTCTAGTTCAAACAAATAAACTGATTTTCATTAAAAGATGTGATTTGTGGAAATTTAGTTCCTTTGATTCAACTAAAGAGGGTTGAGGTTACCCACTTGCATCCTTACCAAACAATCGTGGTAGGTCAAGATTAGGGTTTGATCGTACACTTACCATTGGGTCTCTCGAGCCACAAAACACACCAGTAGAATAGTAGATTATATGATGGCATGATTTTTAATTGGTATGTCCTTGTTTATCTCAAAAAATGAACTCTTGAGTTCATCATGCCACATGCGTTTTTTAATACATAACATAATACCTTGCTTTCAGCCTAACATCATTATTAGCGGTATTGGATCTCCCCTGCTGAGTGCTATTATTTACCGTTCATTGAAGTGCGTGAAGCTACTGATTAAGGTGAGTATTATCTTGATTATTAATCATTACTATGTTATGATTTTGCTTACTCTACTTCCCTACCATCTCTGCCACCTGCTGATTTGCGCATGAACATTCTATTGCATAATCCATTTTACAGGCTGGTGCTGATGTTAACGGCAAGGGTTCCATCGTTACTCCTCTGGTAGTCTTAACGATGCAAGGAGGTTACACCAACTACATTAAGTTGCTACTGAAGGCTGGAGCAGATCCTAATATTCCTGATGATGTATGTTCTGTATGTATGCTAGATATTTTACTGACCTGGTATGCAAATTTTCAATATATTCTGCTAAAGCGTCTCCTCTGATGATGTTGGAGAGCTATTTAGCAATGAGTTTAGGTCAGCTTTGTGTCGTTGACTATGCTAATGCAAAATTTTAGTTGTGCCTAGTATAGTTGTGAACCTTCCAATCAAACAGTCTTTGAAGGTCTATGTGGGCTCCTCCTAAGGGCATAATTTGCCTCACAGGATTTTAAGTCTGGTAGGAGGGGTGACCTCACTGCACATCCACCACTGGAATTCACAATGGTCTATATCAATAGACTTGTTATTTTCTTTAGATCATCAATTATTGAGTTCCTATGGAAGGACCATGCCTATTCCGTTCCAGCATATATATATGGTATATGTTGCTTAGACACAACAGTACCCAACATATATCGGTATTTTCCATTTTTGAAATAAGTTTATATCAATGCTTAACTTAGAGTTTATGAGATGCTGAGATCTCATTATTTACCATTCTAGGTATGTAGCAGCATTCCTCAGATGCATACTCATGCAGTAAACACTATAATAAATGGACTTTTCTTAGCTTACCTTACTGTTCTTCATCCTGTTGTTATTCTGTTTCATTCTCTTACTCCAAGAACCTGTTTATATTAATGTTCCCATCAGTAAAAGGACGAGCTAAAACAAATCCTATGAACAACCACTTCTTGTTTTTTTTATCTGTATGTATACATGGGGACTCAACTGTGTTCCCACTAGAAATTCCTGTGGTGTCCCAGTTTCAACTTTTGCTGAAATTCCTCTCTTAGAAACCTTGTAAATGCTTGCTGGATAAATCCTTGTTGAAACCATTTGATAAAATATTTGTAGATCCTGGTTTCTACACTGTTGGTGAGAGTTGATGAGATACTGAGGTATCACCAAGTATTATGTAATATTCTGGGAATCTGGGTAGCAGCATTTCCCCAATGTACTTATGGAATAAAAACTGAAATAAATTGTCTTTTCTTGGCTTAATGGATCTGGTTCTTCATACCAATTGTCGGTATTCTCTGTTGAAACATTTGATAAATATCATGATCCTGTTTTGTTGGACAATATTTTACTTTTCTACAATGATTGTATGTTATGCAGTGATCACATTCTTTTGTTATAATCTATTTAGTTTCATTCTTTAATGATGTTGATACTTCTTAAAAGACAATGACATATTATTTTCCTTTTGTTGCCCAGCTGGGTACGTTGCCAATAGAGCATGCTGCATTACGTGATTGTATGGAAGAGGTTGAAATGTTGCTTCCTGTGACTACCCCAATTCCAAATGCCCCAGACTGGAGTATCGAGGGAGTAATTTCTTATGCAAAAATCGAAGATAAAAAGCCAATAGTATGTTATCTTCTGTTCTCATGCTGTTTTCATACTGAATATTGGTTCAGAACTAAGCAATTGTTTTCTTCTTCAGTCAAATGTGTCCATTCAGTGTGCTGGAAACTGTTGTTACTATCTATAATTAGAGGATCACGACATATTTTTAGCAGTTTGTTTATGATTTCCATCTTGTGAAGATAATTTTTAAAATAAGTTATATAAGTGCTGATTAGCTGAGAAGAAACTACAAACTGTCATTTAGAAGGGTAATATGCTGAAGAAGAGATATATCTGGCCCTGGCCAGCCAACAATAGACATCATGAAGACATGAACCCGTGGATGTCTGCGCTGTCCGTTTGTAAGGAATAGAAAATGTTTACCAAACTCTGGCTGTCTGCTTGATAATAGATTGAAATCATTGAGGAAAAAAGTTACTGCTGCTTCCAAGGTTGAAAAGTACAGGCACCTTTACACCTGATAAGATAAACTCTTGAGACAAGGCAACTGCTTTAATTTTTGCAAAACGACATTTGCATGTAAATTTTACGGCAGTGTCAGTTCTGGTAACTGCCATTAACTTGTCATGGTGTAGAGCACTCAAATCTCATAATTCTAAAGAATAGTTAGATGCTCTCTGCTACATTATTTTTATCTAGTAACTATAGGCAGTTGCACAGGAGTCCCTTCAATTAAGACCTTTTGGGTTTGGTCAAAATAAAACTTGGCATCACTGATCTCTGAACCAATGAAACATTCAGCCACGCCGTTTTGGATACTCCTTGGGCTAGACCAAATTTTGGACTTTGAGCAACAGAAAATTTATTTATCGTATCAAAGAATGATTAATTCCAAAATCTAAGTATTTTATTGCTGTTTCTTCTACTTATTGTCTAGGAGAAACGTCATATTGAAAGAAGATACACTTTGCTCAAGTCACAGGCTGATACGGCATTCAGGCAAAAGGAGTATAAGATGGCATCACAGTTTTATGATTTGGTATGTTAAGTATATTAAATCTCCACTTCCTATTAGCTTGGTCTTGTGGGGTAGTTGGTCGGTAGAAGTACTCTAACATGGTAAACCTCCTGCACTTTGTCCTTTTCTATGATGGTTTAGAAGATAAAATTTTGCCATTTATAGGAACCAATTGGAGAGCATTCTTTTCTAATTATTTTTTGTGTTCTCTACTGTAATTTACATTATTAATCACTTGGGGTATCTATAAGCAACGGTTTCCTTGATGCATATCTTGATTATATATATGAAACAACAAATGGGTCACGTTTAAATACTAGGTAGTGTTCATATTATCTACCAATATACTGCTTGTTAATTTGCCATGTATGTTGGACATACTGATTGGGACTGATGTTAACTGACGGATATTAATATGCATGGCAAGCATACTTGACTTCACTTAAGAAGCTTATTTGACATAATCCAGGCATGTTAAAAAGATGACTTCATCAATACATCTCCAGAATCTATGAGAAGTTTGTTTATCATTGGCCAATATGAATCTTTGATATGGTTGTCTACTTTTCCGTTGATGTATTTGATGTGATACTGATGATTGATTACCGTACATGTAAAGGAATAGAATGCCTTCCATAAGCTTTTCTGATGTACTACTGGGTAGTAAAGTTTTAGACAGTTTTCTACCTGGTTGCATGCGTGAAAGCCCGTGAATAATTGTTCACATAGAACTTCTGTAGGTCATCATTTTCAGTTGAGAATAACATTCATGACTTCTCATGTTTGACCGTAGGCAATAGATATTAAAGAGAGTGCAACGCTGTATGCAAACAGGAGTCTTTGTAAGCTGCTCATGGGCAATGGTGATGGAGCTTTGTCAGATGCGCTCAGGTGTAGAATGCTACGACCTAGGTGGGCAAAAGCATGCTTCCGTCAAGCTGCAGCTCACATGCTACTCAAGGTGTGTCTAGCTTGCCAGTGTGTTCAGTTATCTCATACTGATCTATAGTCTGGTCACGTTCCTTGATCTGCTCTGCACTGCCAGGAATATAAACAAGCCTGTGATGCTCTTGAAGATGCACAAAAACTGGATCCTGGGAATGCTGAGATTGAGATTAAATTACGGTAATCTATTATCTTCTGCTTATCTCTTTTGATTCCGAGTTTCTTCCAAATGCTAGTATGATTTTACAAGTGCTTATGTACCGTCAGTGCAAGTCCTTTCACAAGTGCTTATGTACCACTCTTGTGCCTCCGTAAAGAGGAATCATGTTGTTATTGAGTTGCATAGCGAGGAAGTTTTGGCAGAGCTGACATTTCCATTCCATCCGGTTGAAAATTCCTGCAGGAAAGCTAGGGAACTCATGAAGAATCCTCCTGGCGATGGTGGTGAGCAGTGAGGCACGGGGGTGCGCATTGAACTGCAGCCTGCAACGTGTTCCAGTTTTCACTGAAGTAGAACTAGTAGGAACTTCTAATCCTAGTGCTTTGATAAGAACCAAAACTCAGGCCAGGCTGCAACATGTTCCAGTTTTCACTGAAGTAGAACCAAAAGGAACTTCTAATCCTAGTGTTTTGGTATGAACCAGAATTCTCAGCCCGGGCCCCGGGGTATGCCCAACCGAAACTAAAAATTCTGTCGTAGGACGACTCTGTATGAAATAGTCTTGTCCGACAGTGGATTGTGCCGGCAGTATGCCAATTTCTTTGCTTCTGGACGAGTATGTTTGCATCTCTAACTAGCCACAACTCCACGTAGGTAGGTGCTCACCAGCTGTTGCTAGCCAACTATCAGAGGTGGCAGGTGCCTCAGTGGCTGGATGGACTATGGAGGCGATGGGAGGGTAGCTCAACGGCGTAGTTGTGGTGGATGTTGGAGGTGTGGGAGCATGGCCTTCGTGGATCTAGGTGCCAATATCCGACAGTGTAGATATTTGAGAGGCAGGGCCGGTCCTGAGATTTCGAAGGCCGGGGCGGAACTAAAATTTTGGGCCCTTCCTATTATAATTTTTTTCCCATATGATGATGAAAAATAAATACTTTAAGTATACCCAACTACAATATTCATATAAAAATAACAATCGTCCTCTATATCGACATCATCTTCTACATCAACATTATTATGTGCCCCCATAACAACTAGCGCCAACTAATGTGGATTGCTCGAAGTGCTCGCGCTGTTCTTCAAAAATTAAACATAGACCCTATGTGATTTTATATTAGTTTATGTTATTGCTATATCCTTCTTATTTTCTTAGCATCAGGTTCAGGCGCCATAATCAGTTAACCTCGCTCCCAACAACTACTAATCAAAATTTAGAACCCAGATTAGAGCATATAGTAGAATTTCAAGAGAACCGCGGCGAGTGTTCTTACCTTCTATCTTAATCTTCTATGCAGATTGGGTGATTACCTTATTGGGGACATGGGACTGCTAGACTGGGACTGGGAATCTGGGACTGCGGCGGCCGGCAGACCAGCAGGCAGGGCAGCAGATCGTCGCGCACAATCGCCAGTCACGATCGGGAGAGCAAGAGCATCCGAGCAGGAAACCGCCTGGGCGAGGCGATAGCCGCGACATTTTCGTTCCATATCGAACCAACTATCGATCAAAGGCGACCTTTGGTATCGCTGTATGACTCTTATCGATCAGATGGAATCGTACGTGCGCTGAGTGAAGTCCTGGCCGGCCGGATCGGAAACGAAAAGGAAAATAAAACATCCAAAGTATAGATCCAAGCCCATCTAAAAATGTTTACTGTTTTCTTCTACAATGTATAATAAGCCTATATAAAAATTTGGGCCCCTAATTTTTCTGGGCCCGGGGCGGCCGCCCCGCCAGACCCCCCCAAGGGTTGGCCCTGTTGAGAGGCTATTGCACGGGTGGAGGATATGGCGGCCCTCTCGATTGTTGATCCTATGGTTGGGGTTGATGGGCTTTTCATGGGGTGTCACCGTAGACCGAAGGTGGCATTTGTTTTTGGATAAAGGAATATATTAATATGGAGAGATATGAATTACATTCAACCTCTACAACAACACAAATACCCTAATGGTAGTACAGATGCACACAACCAAAAAAATAAAAAATAAGAAACAAAAGCCCCGTTACGATATTTCAACCCTAGTAGCAACAATACATCCACCATGAAGACAACACCTATAACCCCGCTCTCCAAAAGTGACGCCTCCAAGAAGGAAACATGCACAAGCACCGTCGTCGCCCGATCCAAAGATCTTAGGTTTTCACCCTGAAAATAGTCACCGCTCTCAAAACAATTCCTTCAACAAGATCATTGCCAGGTGATACGTCTCAAACGTATCTATAATTTCTTATGTTCCATGCTACTTTTATGATGATACTCACATGTTTTATACACATTATATGTCATATTTATGCATTTTTCGGCACTAACCTATTGACGAGATGCCGAAGAGCCGATTCTGTTGTTTTCTGCTGTTTTTGATTTCAGAAATCCTAGTAAGGAAATATTCTCGGAATTGGACGAAATCAACGCCCAGGGTCCTATTTTTCCACGAAGCTTCCAGAAGTCCGAAGAGGAAACGAAGTGGGGCCACGAGGTGGCCACACAACAGGGCGGCGCGGCCCAAGCCATGGCCGCGCCGGCCTACTGTGTGGGCCCCTCGTGACGCCCCTTGACCTGCCCTTCCGCCTACTTAAAGTCTTCGTCGCGAAACCCCCAGTACCGAGAGCCACGATACGGAAAACCTTCCAGAGACGCCGCCGCCGCCAATCCCATCTCGGGGGATTCAGGAGATCGCCTCCGGCACCCTGCCGGAGAGGGAAATCATCTCCCGGAGGTCTCTTCATCGCCATGATCGTCTCCGGATCGATGTGTGAGTAGTCCACCCCTGGACTATGGGTCCATAGCAGTAGCTAGATGGTTGTCTTCTCCTCATTGTGCTATCATGTTAGATCTTGTGAGCTGCCTATCATGATCAAGATCATCTATTTGTAATCCTACATGTTGTGTTTGCTGGGATCCGATGAATATTGAATACTATGTCAAGTTGATTATCAATCTATCATATATGTTGTTTATGTTCTTGCATGCTCTTGATGCGTGTAGTTGACACGTCCGTTGGGAACCCCAAGAGGAAGGTGTGATGCGCATAGCGGCAAGTTTCCCTCAGTAAGAAACCAAGGTTTAATCGAACCAGTAGGAGTCAAGAAGCACGTTGAAGGTTGATGGCGGCGGGATGTAGTGCGGCGCAACACCGGAGATTCCGGCGCCAACGTGGAACCTGCACAACACAACCAAAGTACTTTGCCCCAACGAAACGAGTGAGATTGTCAATCTCACCGGCTTGTTGTAACAAAGGATTAACCGTATTGTGTGGAAGATGATTGTTTGCGAGAGAAAACAGTAAAACAAGTATTGCAGCTGATTAGTATTTCGGTATTAAAAGAATGGACCGGGGTCCACAGTTCACTAGAGGTGTCTCTCCCATAAGATAAAAGCATGTTGGGTGAACAAATTACAGTCGGGCAATTGACAAATAGAGAGGGCATAACAATGCACATACATGTCATGATAAGTATAGTGAGATTTAATTGGGCATTACGACAAAGTACATAGACCGCCATCCAATCTGCATCTATGCCTAAAAAGTCCACCTTCGAGGTTATCGTCCGAACCCCTTCCGGTATTAAGTTGCAAAGCAACGGACAATTGCATTAAGTATGGTGCGTAATGTAATCAACAACTACATCCTCGGACATAGTGCCAATGTTTTATCCCTAGTGGCAACAGACACGGCACAACCTTAGAACTTTTCGTCACCTGTCCCAGGTGTCAATGCGGGCATGAACCCACTATCGAGCATAAATACTCCCTCTTGGAGTTAAGAGCAAAAACTTGGCCAGAGCCTCTACTAGTAACGGAGAGCATGCAAGATCATAAACAACACATATGTAATAACTTGATAATTAACATAACATGGTATTCTCTATCCATCGGATCCCGACAAACACAACATAGAGTATTACAGATAGATGATCTTGATCATGTTAGGCAGCTCACAAGATCCAACAATGAAGCACAATAAGGAGAAGACAACCATCTAGCTACTGCTATGGACCCATAGTCCAGGGGTGAACTACTCACTCATCACTCCGGAGGCGACCATGGCGGTGTAGAGTCCTCCGGGAGATGAATCCCCTCTCCGGCGGGGTGCCGGAGGAGATCTCCGAGAATCCCCCGAGATGGGATCGGCGGCGGCGGCGTCTCGGTAAGGTTTTCCGTATCGTGGTTTTTCGCATCGGGGGTTTCGCGACGGAGGCTTTAAGTAGGCGGAAGGGCGGAGTCGGGGGCTAATGAGGGGCCCACACCACAGGGCGGCGCGGGCCCCCCCTTGGCCGCGCCGCCATGTGGTTTGGCCACCTCGTGGCCCCACTTCGTATGCTCTTCGGTCTTCTGGAAGGTTCGTGGCGAAATAGGCCCCTGGGTCTTCTTAACACTTCTGGACATTGCATAAAGCTACTGCACATTAATGGATCAAAGAAATTCATCCAACATAGCAAAAGAGGCAATGCAAAATAAAAGGCAGAATCTGTCAAAACAGAACAGTCCGTAAAGATGGATTTTATTAGGCCACCAGACTTGCTCAAATGAAAATGCTCAAATTGAATGAAAGTTGCGTACATATCTGAGGATCATGCACGTAAATTGGCTTAATTTTCTGAGCTTCCTACAGGGAGGTAGACCCAGATTCGTGACAGCAAAGAAATCTGGAACTGCGCAGTAATCCAAATCTAGTACTTACTTTACTATCAAAGACTTTACTTGGCACAACAAAACTCAAAACTAAGATAAGAAGAGGTTGCTACAGTAGTAAACAACTTCCAAGACACAAATATAAAACAAAAATACTGGAGTAAAAACATGGGTTGTCTCCCATAAGCGCTTTTCTTTAACGCCTTTCAGCTAGGCGCAGAAAGTGTAACTCAAGTAACATCGAGAGATGAAGCATCAACATCATAATTTGTTCTAATAATAGAATCATAAGGTAACTTCATTCTCTTTCTAGGGAAGTGTTCCATACCTTTCTTGAGAGGAAATTGATATTTAATATTACCTTCCTTCATATCAATAGTGGCACCAACGGTTCGAAGAAAAGGTATTCCCAATATAATGGGGCAAGATGCATTGCATTCAATATCCAAGACAACAAAATCAACGGGGACAAGGTTATTGTTAACCATAATATGAACATTATCAACCTTCCCCAAAGGTTTCTTTTTAGCATTATCAGCGAGATTAACATCCAGATAACAATTTTTCAATGGTGGCAAGTCAAGCATATCATAGACTTTTTTAGGCATAACGAAATACTTGCACCAAGATCACATAAAGCTTTACAATCAAAATCTTTGACTCTCATTTTAATGATGGGCTCCCAACCATCCTCTAGCTTTCTAGGAATAGAAGTTTCAAGTTTTAGTTTCTCTTCTCTAGCTTTTATGAGAGCATTTGTAATATGTTTTGTGAAAGCCAAGTTTACAGCGCTAGCATTGGGACTTTTAGCAAGTTTTTGCAAGAACTTTATAACTTCAGAGATGTGGCAATCATCAAAATCTAAATCATTACAATCTAAAGCAATGGGATTATCATCCCCAAGGTTGGAAAAAATTTCAGCAGTTTTATCACAAGCGATTTCGATGAGTTTTAGCAGTTTCAGGTAATTTTGCGCGCTTTGCACTAGGAGTAGAAGCATTGCCAACACCAATTTTTTTACCATTGATAGTAGGAGGTGCAGCAACATGTGAATTATTAGCATTGCTAGTGGTGGTAATAGTCCAAACTTTAGCTACATTTTCCTTTTTAGCTAGTTTTTCATTTTCTTCTCTATCCCACCTAGCACGCAGTTCAGCCATTAATCTTATATTCTCATTAGTTCTAACTTGGATGGCATTTGCTGTAGTAACAATTTTATTTTCAATATCCCTATTAGGCATAACTTTCGATTTCAAAAGATCAACATCAGAGGCAAGACTATCAACTCTAGAAACAAGAATATCAATTTTATTGAGCTTTTCCTCAACGGATTTGTTAAAGGCAGTTTGTGTACTAATAAATTCTTTAAGCATTGCCTCAAGTCCAGGGGGTGTATTCCTATTATTGTTGTAAGAATTCCCATAAGAATTAGCATAACCGTTACCATTATTATAAGGATATGGCCTATAGTTATTACTAGAATTGTTCCGATAAGCATTGTTGTTGAAATTATTATTTTTAATGAAGTTTACATCAACATGTTCTTCTTGAGCAACCAATGAAGCTAATGGAACATTATTAGGATCAACATTAGTCCTATCATTCGCAAGCATAGACATAATAGCATCAACCTTATCATTCAAGGAAGAGGATTCTTCAACAGAATTTACCTTCTTACCTTGTGGAGCTCTTTCCGTGTGCCATTCAGAGTAATTAACCATCATATTATCAAGAAGCTTTGTTGCTTCACCAAGAGTGATGGACATAAAGGTACCTCCAACAGCTGAATCCAATAAATTCCGCGAAGAAAAATTTAGTCCTGCATAGAAGGTTTGGATGATCATCCAAGTAGTCGATCCATGGGTTGGGCAATTTTTAACCGGAGATTTCATTCTTTCCCAAGCTTGAGCAACATGTTCATTATCCAATTGTTTAAAATTCATTATGCTACTCCTCAAAGATATAATTTTAGCAGGGGGATAATATCTACCAATAAAAGCATCCTTGCATTTAGTCCATGAATCAATACTATTCTTAGGCGAGAGATAGCAACCAATCTTTAGCTCTTCCTCTTAATGAGAAAGGGAACAATTTTAATTTTATAATGTCACCATCTACATCTTTATACTTTTGCATTTCACATAGTTCAACAAAATTATTGAGATGGGCAGCAGCGTCATCAGAACTAACACCAGAAAATTGCTCTCTCATGACAAGATTAAGTAAAGCAGGTTTAATTTCAAAGAATTCTGCTGTAGTAGCGAGGTGGAGCAATAGGTGTGCATAGGAAATCATTATTATTTGTGCTAGTGAAGTCACACAACTTAGTATTTTCAGGGTTGGCCATTTTAGCAGTAGTAAATAAAACAAGCTAGATAAAGTAAATGCAAGTAAACTAATTTTTTTGTGTTTTTGATATAGAGTGCAAGACAGTAAATAAAGTAAAACTAGCAACTAATTTTTTTGTGTTTTGATATAATGCAGCAAACAAAGTAGTAAATAAAATAAAGCAAGACAAAAACAAAGTAAAGAGATTGGGAAGTGGAGACTCCCCTTGCAGGCGTGTCTTGATCTCCCCGGCAACGGCGCCGGAAATTTTGCTGGCGCGTAGTTGACGTGGGAGTTAGAAATCTTTGTGGTGTAGCTTTTCTTCGGTTCCCGGCAACGGCGCCGGAAATTTGCTTGATGCGTGTAGTTGACACGTCCGTTGGGAACCCCAAGAGGAAG
Organism: Lolium rigidum; assembly: GCF_022539505.1. Lineage (NCBI taxonomy): Eukaryota > Viridiplantae > Streptophyta > Magnoliopsida > Poales > Poaceae > Lolium > Lolium rigidum. Next base: position 260,344,993 of record NC_061513.1, on the reverse strand, counting down.
GTGTGATGCGCACGGCGGCAAGTTTCCCTCGGTAAGAAACCAAGGTTTAATCGAACCGAGTAGGAGTCAAGAAGCACGTTGAAGGTTGATGGCGGCGGGATGTAGTGCGGCGCAACACCGGAGATTCCGGCGCCAACGTGGAACCTGCACAACACAACCAAAGTACTTTGCCCCAACGAAACGGTGAGGTTGTCAATCTCACCGGCTTGCTGTAACAAAGGGTTAACCGTATTGTGTGGAAGATGATTGTTTGCGAGAGAAAACGAGTAAAACAAGTATTGCGAGCAGATTTGTATTTCAGTATTAAAAGAATGGACCGGGGTCCACAGTTCACTAGAGGTGTCTCTCCCATAAGATAAAAGCATGTTGGGTGAACAAATTACGGTCGGGCAATTGACAAATAGAGAGGGCATAACAATGCACATACATGGCATGATAAGTATAGTGAGATTTAATTGGGCATTACGACAAAGTACATAGACCGCCATCCAACTGCATCTATGCCTAAAAAGTCCACCTTCGAGGTTATCGTCCGAACCCCTTCCAGTATTAAGTTGCAAAGCAACGGACAATTGCATTAAGTATGGTGCGTAATGTAATCAACAACTACATCCTCGGACATAGCGCCAATGTTTTATCCCTAGTGGCAACAGACACAACACAACCTTAGAACTTTTCGTCACTCGTCCCGAGTGTCAATGCGGGCATGAACCCACTATCGAGCATAAATACTCCCTCTTGGAGTTAAAAGCAAAAAACTTGGCCAGAGCCTCTACTAGTAACGGAGAGCATGCAAGATCATAAACAACACATATGTAATAACTTGATAATTAACATAACATGGTATTCTCTATCCATCGGATCCCGACAAACACAACATAGAGTATTACGGATAGATGATCTTGATCATGTTAGGCAGCTCACAAGATCCGACAATGAAGCACAATGAGGAGAAGACAACCATCTAGCTACTGCTATGGACCCATAGTCCGGGGGTGAACTACTCACTCATCACTCCGGAGGCGACCATGGCGGTGTAGAGTCCTCCGGGAGATGAATCCCCTCTCCGGCAGGGTGCCGGAGGAGATCTCCGGAATCCCCGAGATGGGATCGGCGGCGGCGGCGTCTCGATGAGGTTTTCCGTATCGTGGTTTTTTGCATCGGGGGTTTCGCGACGGAGGCTTTAAGTAGGCGGAAGGGCGAGTCGGGGGCTAACGAGGGGCCCACACCATAGGGCGGCGCGGGCCCCCTTGGCCGCGCCGCCATGTGGTGTCGCCACCTCGTGGCCCCACTTCGTATGCTCTTCGGTCTTCCGGAAGGTTCGTGGCAAAATAGGCCCCGGGTCTTCGTTTCGTCCAATTCCGAGAATATTTCGTTACTAGGATTTCTGAAACCAAAAACAGCGAGAAAACAAGAACGCGGCACTTCGGCATCTTGTTAATAGGTTAGTTCCGAGAAAATGCACGAATATGACATAAAGTGTGCATAAAACATGTAGGTATCATCAATAATATGGCATAGAACATAAGAAATTATCGATACGTCGGAGACGTATCAGTTGTGCAGGTTCCACGTTGGCGCCGGAATCCCTGGTGTTGCGCCGCACTACACTCCGCCACCATCAACCTTCAACGTGCTTCTTGGCTCCTACTGGTTCGATAAACCTTGGTTTCTTTCTGAGGGAAAACTTGCTGCTGTACGCATCACACCTTCCTCTTGGGGTTCCCAACGGACGTGTGTCTTACACGCCATCACCAGGCACAACCAATTAATGCCAGACCTTGTATTTTCACTCTGAAGGTAAGACTCTGAACTTCATCCGTGCTACCGCCCCCACTTGCATAATGTTGTTGCAAAACCCAGAACACCAAGTGATAAGCCCCAAGTGCAGGGATCAATAAGTATTTAAGTGTCGAACCCACGAGGAGCTGAAGGTAAACTATCTATTCACTAAAGCCCTATAACCCGTTGATATGGCATTCTTGTGTGCGCGCGCGTGCGCGTGCGTGTGTGTGAAGAGGTTTGTAATATAAAATTATAAGTGCCAAAAATAAAATAGAAGAAGTAAAACTAACGCAAGAAAGGTAAAGTGTAGTAAAGTAAGGTGAAGTGGAGTAGAGTGGAGTAACTCAAGGGAGTGAGTGTTTAGGCAAGTTGTAATTTCATTTGTGTGGTTGTCACAATTAGTGAAGCTTGGTTTAGTCTTTTTGGTGTTTCTTCTAAAGAGGAGTTATAGATAGGTGTAGCCATAAACATGAGCAAATACACCACTAGTGATTGATCCCAAGGCCAATTAAGAGAAAACAATGGAATTATTAAGACATAAAGTCCAACCACCGTTGTAAGTTTAAATGTCCCCATAATTATACCCCATTGGTTAACCATGAATTAATATAACATGAATATCTAAGAATTGGGATATGGTTTCTGTCAAACTCCAGCTGTCCCTCCTCCTATCATCATGCAACGGTGACAACCTCATGTATTTCCCAACATATGTGTGCACTAATATATTAGTACAAGTGATCATGATAGAAGATAACAAATACTTATAGGCAACCATCACAAATTATCTCACAATTGCCAAGAACAAGTCACTACTCAAACAAAGACATAGAGGTACAATACATCATGGGAAAACGATAAATTGCCTCACATATCATGTTTGCCAAGAGATTACAAAGGTTAGATGAAGATTGTGCAGAGGGTGTTGATGAAGATGATGATGATGACTACACTGGAGGTTGGTGGAGTCCACCGGAGGCGATTCCGACAGCGGTCCCCCATCCTATCTCTACCGATGGTGGCCTGTTGACTCTTTTGTTTATGTTTTTTTGATATCCTCCACCGTCTCCTTGAGGAAACCCTGAGAGGTCGTATATATAGGTTTTTTTTAGGTCAAATGAAGTCCGTGGGCGCAAGATTGAGGCTGATCCGACGGTCGAGGGGTAAACTAGCCCTGGTGGCTCGCCCTAGGATGTTGGGCGTGCCACTGGGCCTAGTTCCCAGCCCCTTGATCTCCCGGTGTCCCACCTTAGCTCATTTTGTTCGTCTCAAAAATTCTGAAGAGTGGCCATCGACCTTGTCCTTTTTCGAGTCCCGTAGCTTATGGAAAGTCAAAAATACTAACAGAAGATGTTTTTTGTCAGACAAAGTTAAAACCAGAGAAGAGGGGATTGTTTAGAAAATCCTTGAAAACAATATAAAATATGAAAATAACATTATATAAGATGCAAATATGTGGGAATATTTGGAAATATGTGGCAATTAACTACAAAGTTCATGTATGCATTTTATATGCATCAACATCCCCAAGCTTAACCTATGCTCGTCCTCGAGCATAAAGGACATGGACTTGGGAGTTTGTTGCATTGCTTTCTAAAAGACTTTGATAAGAAATTTTCTCTATGCATGCATAACAAAATGGCAAGAATTTAAAACATAGATTTATCAATGAATAGAAAAGTGTTAATAAAGATCCACTATGTTGGTGTTCTGTTGTTTATACATGGTGCAAGAGAAATAACATATGGCACACTACTTGAGCATGATTAATTGATAGTAGCAACAAACAGAGTTCTCACATCACATTTGATTGAATCATAAGTAAAGTTGTTTATACCTTTGATTCCTTCAATTGTTGATCAATAATTCACCATGTTTGCATTGCAAATTAAATACTTGGATGATGTCGTATCCTTCCACTCGTTTAATCTTTAAACGCTCATAGGAGACTCATACAGGAGTAAGTGGCTAGTATATTTAGTTGACCAAAGAGTGGAGTGGAAGTGGGATAGTGATGCGTGCATTTTACATCATCAATATTGTTACAATATATGTTTAGTTTTTATTGATATTTTCCATCATACATCATTATTTAAGCATTTTAGTTGATTTTTCGGGACTTTCCTACAAAGTACCCTTCACTGGTATTAATTTCAGGGAGGCAGAAAACCTCCTTTCTCGTACTTTGTTGTTTATGACACCAAAAAATTGAAAGAAAAATACCTGATCAGTTTTTCACCAGAAGAAGCACCGTGGGCCAAAGAAAGCGAGGGGAGCCACGAGGGTCAAAAGAGACTAGGTGGCACACCCACCCTGCTTGGGCGCGCCACCTAGGCTCTTTTCGCCCTCAGCCGTCGCCTCAGGCACCCCTTTATATAGAGGCGCCTCCATTTCGCCCAAAAACCTAAGTCATATTTTCCCAAAGGCGGCGATGGAGGCGAAAGTCCTCTCATACTCCGGGAGAGGGCAGATCCTGCCACACCGGTGCCTCCGGTGAAGGGGAAATCAATGCCATCGTCATCACCACTCCATCTTGACGTAGGGGACATCTTCATCAACATAACCATCATCACCACCATCACCATCTACGATATCGACTCCATCCCCCTCATAGTTTGTGTCTAATTGAACCCCGGGTATTGTTTTAAGGGCTAGTTGCATGTTTGTGCTTGGTACTTTGTCTTTATTTGGTGGATAGATTATACTTTCAGATTGTGTTGTAATCATTATATCTCTATTCCATATCATGTTTGACACTTGTGAGTAGTTCCCCATGTTCCTGAGGGCATAGGATGATATATGGCTATGATTCTATATGATGTGCAATGTGTATTTGGTCAAGTTTTCTCTCTTTTATGTCGTTCTATGATGGTTTCATGCGAACCTCGACTGCATATTACTTCACCTATATGGGCTCATAGGGTTGCACTTTAATGTAATGATGAGTGTTGGAAGGGACAGAGTGACATAAACTGTTTTCCAATATTTTGACTTGCATTAGAGGAGTTTCTGTCGGGGAACAATTAACTAATTTTTATGGTGGGAAATTTATGTCTTAATGATTTATATACTTGCACATGAGAATGGCTTTAGGACCCATCATAAGGGTGAATTTGCTCATATCTATGGATGCACCTAATTTAGGCTCCGCCCCTAAGGGAATGAAACTTGACAAAACATTTTACCATGTTGCGTAGAACTTTGAATGCTAGTAAATCCATGTTGTCCTCGCGAACACTTGTCACATATAAGCACACACACACACTTGGGCTTGTCCTCTTGCTGCATAAAGGATTGGCCGGCTTTATTTCGTTGAGAGCATTTACTTATTTCTATTTACTTTCCACATTTTATTTTATTGCAAACTATACACACAAAACACCAAAACTACTGCATTCTTACTATTATTTACTTGTCAAATACGCTAACCAATACCTTCAGTTCCTCGTGGGTTCGACAACCTTTTTTGTTGAAAAGTTCTAAAATTGATCTTCTGCACTTGGGAGCCATTAGATAGGTGCTTGCTTCTTAGCTTTAACACCTTATAGAGCGAGTGTGAGCTTTTTTAAGCCTCACTTGTATAGGTATTTCTTGATTTGCCTTTGGGCACTTCTTAGTTTTTCCCCTTTATTTTTATCATAACAGCCAACTCATTGGGTTCATTCCTATTGGTATTGCTAAAAGAAGTATGAAACTAACTTTTACGGGGATAAAAGTCAAACTGCTATGTGACATTTACATGCTATTGAAGATCTATGCTCTCTATTCAAATTATCTGGTATACATCATGATGAAATGAAGAGGAAATTACTATATCTATCTCTTTGTGGTGATGCTCGCATATGGTTTTGATCTTTGAATGATAAATGTTGTCTTGATTGGGAATGTCTGAGGAAGGCCTTCTATCTTAAATACTATACTCATAAATAAGCTTATGATGATCGTTGTCATATTTATAATTGCTGGCCGTATGTTGGAGAAAGTATTGCTCAAGCTTGAGGGAGGCTTAATGAACTCATCCATAAGAATCCTTTTCATGGTATTCCTTATAGTCTTATATTGATCAATTTCTATGTGAGACTATCCCGGCATCATAGGGACTTTCTGGATAATTTATCTGAAGGGAGTTTTACTAATAGAACTCAACAAGAAGCAAAATATTTATTGTATACTATTGCTAATAATACTGCTGCATGGGATCTTGATAAATCTCGTTTTCAATATGAATATGCATGTGTAGATAATTTCTCTACTACTATATTGTTTGAAGAACTGAAGAATATGTTTGGCGTTGATCCTCATGTTGGTAGAAGTTACTAAATATTTTGCTAACCATTTGAATGTTCCTAAAAAGGCATTTAAAGTTTATGTTGAACCCTTTAAAAATTCTCGATATGTTGCTAAAGTTGAGAAGCAGGTAAAACAAGCACCATATGTCATAATAGAAGAATATATGGAATCTCCTCCATATCCAAGCAGAGTGAAGGAAAATTTACTCACCACAGTTGCAAACAAGAGTGCTAGAAAAATTCTTGAACCATATGAACAAATTGATATGAAATTAGTTTACCAAAATAGAAAGTATTCATGAAATGTACTAGTGAAATATTAGAATTTAACTTTTCAAAGTTTAATGATAAGCATTTAGAAAAAGAAAATTCCAAAAAGATATAGTGGGAACTCCTGCTTTAGTGGTAGTCGCTTCATCGGACGCGGTGGAACGATATGTAATTAATGAAGAGGAGTCATTTAGTAATGAAGAAAGAGAAGCACTAGAACTAATATTATCTCAACAACCACCACAATTGCAATTGTATATTCCACCTGATAATTTAGGAGTACTACCACCACCAAAAGAAGATCCTAGCTTTGAATTAAAACCTTTGCCTGAAGATATAAAATATGCATTCCTTGATGAGAAGAAAATATATCATGTTATTAGTAGTGCTAACCTTTTAGAAGAAGAAATTACTTGAGGTGTTGCGTGCTCATAGGCTAGCTATTGGCTATTCACTTGCTGATTTGAAAGGTATAAGTCATGTTTTATGCTTGCATAAGATTAACTTTGAAGCCCGTTGTTGATTAGCAACGTCCTCTTCAGCCAGAAATGAAAGAAGTGGTAAGAAAGGAGGTAATTAAACTCATTGAAGCATGTATTATTTATCCTATAACTGATAGTAAATGGGTAAGTTATGTTGATTGTGTACTTAAGAAAGGTGAAATTATTGTGGTTCCAAATTATAAAAATAAACTTGTAGCTCAGTGTACTGTTGCGGCCCGGTTGGTGCGAAGGAGGAGCCTATGCCGCCGCCGCCTGTGGACCGGAAAACTGCAGCGGCTGCGGAGGTGGAGGAAGCAGGAGGGCACGCGCAGGGTTCCGCCGAGGTGGAGTATCCTGGCGGCGCCGGTGGCCGGAGGAGGAACCAGCCTCGTGGTCATGGACGGTCTTCTTCATCCACTTTGGGAACTTCATCTGTGTCGGCTGGCGAGATCATGGAGGTGTGGCAATGGTGGCGGCCGTTGGAGTGGGGGAGAAGAGGCGGGTTTAGCGGCGGTTTAATTACCGCTAGCCAACGCGCGCACGCGTAGCTTCCAGTGCCATCAACATCAATGTTGGGGCAGGAGTTGAGGCGGCAGACACAGTGGTCAGTGACAATCTTGACAGCTATGCTGTCATCAGTCAGCCTTCCGCCGCCGTCGGGTCGTTCCCATCAGGTCGTTCCCAGGGCCGGTCCTGAGATTTCGAAGGCCGGGCGGAACTAAAATTTTGGGCCCTTCCTATTATAATTTTTTTTCTCATATGATGATGAAAAATAAATACTTTAAGTATACCCAACTACAATATTTATATAAAAATAACAATCGTTCTCTATATCGACATCATCTTCTACATCAACATTATTATGTGCCCCCATAACAACTAGCGCCAACTAATCTGGATTGCTCGAAGTGCTCGCGCTGTTCTTCAAAAATTAAACATAGACCCTATGTGATTTTATATTAATTTATGTTATTGCTATATCCTTCTTATTTTCTTAGAATCGGATTCAGGCGCCATAATCAGTTAACCTCGCTCCTAAAAATAAAAACAACAACTACTAATCAAAATTTAGAACCCAGATTAGAGCATATAGTAGAATTCCAAGAGAACTGCGGCGAGTGTTCTTACCTTCTATCTTAATCTTCTATGCAAATTGGGTGATTACCTTATTGGGGACATGGGACTGCCATACTGGGATTGGGAATCTGGGACTGCGGCGGCCGGTAGACAGATCGTCGCGCGCAATCGCCAGTCACGATCGGGAGAGCAAGAGCAGCCGAGCAGGAAACCGCCTGGGCGAGGCGATAGCCGCGACATTTCCGTTCCATATCGAACCAATTGATCAAAGGCGACCTTTGGTGTCGCTGTATGACTCTTATCGATCAGATGGAATCGTACGTGCGCTGAGTGAAGTCCTGGCCGGCCGGATCGGAAACGAAAAGAAAAATAAAAGACCCAAAGTATAGATCCAAGCCCATCTAAAAATGTTTACTGTTTTATTCTACAATGTATAATAAGCCTATATAAAAATTTGCCCCTAATTTTTCTGGGCCCGGGGCGGCCGCCCCGCCAGCCAGACCCCCCCAAGGGTCGGCCCTGGTCGTTCCCTGGGACAGCTGGACCGGGTCTTCCTGCTCCAGGTCCAGGGTCTGCAGGTCAAAAAAGAAAGTCCAGGGTCTGTCTCGTTCACCGGACTCGCCAAAAACCCCACCTGCTCCGCGCCGCGCAGGGCTCTTCTCCCATTCCTGCCGCCCCCGGAAGCTTCCAGAAGCAGGCGACGGCGAAGACATGGCGCCGCCGTTCATCTATTGCCCCTCCGACGACAGCAGCAACGGTACATACTGTCCTGTCCTCCTCTCCGATAGATTGCCCCCCCTCTCTCTCGCCTCTGGATATGATTGCGTTTCTAACTATTGCCGGTCGTGCCGTGCGCGCGCGCGCTCGTGTATGCAGATGAGAAGGCTACCATGAGGGCGGCCATGGACGGCAACCTCGGCCTCCTCAAAGGTACCCTTCTCTCCTTCTCCTCTTCGCCCATGCCCGCCTATTTTTCCCAATTTGGGTTCAGTCGGTCCCAGACTGTGTTAGACGGTACTTAGTTTGTGCGTGTGCTGTGTTCGCGAGGTCGGAGGTTTGTTCTTGTTCGCCTATCATCTTTTACCCCTCGACTTCGGAAATACTAGTACGAAAGAAAAAGTTCTATATTCTGTCCCGTCCATCATTCTTTTTTCAGGATCTGTGGAAACATCATGTGTAGGATTCTATTTTCTGTGATGCTAGTTAAGCTTGTCTTGATTTCATAAGCTGCTGTATATATAAAAATTGTTTGATTTGGCAATGTGTTCAGAAACATGTACGTAGTTGGATTAGCAGCGATGACCAGGCTATTCTATCTAGTAATTGCAAGCTATCATGCATGATTCCGGATCAAACAAAATTCTAATTAGAAATCTTTCTATCTTAACAATTCAGGATTAATGTGACAACTTTTGATGATGGGATCGGTTTCTCTTCACATCCAGATTTGTCTTGTACTTGATCAACTACTCTAAACTGATATGTTGTCAAAGTTTTAACCACATGTTCAGATTTTCTGATTCTGTTTTCAATCTTCTTAATTTGGTTATTCATTTCGGTTATGCGTGATGATGTGGAAAGGTATTGTGAAGAGTCTTCCCAAGGGAAACGGCGACCTGTCTGCGATTTTCTCTTTCAACACGGATGGGGCTAATGTGTTGCATATCGCGGCATACAATGCCCATCTGAAGGTCTGCAAGTATTTGGTGGAGGAGCTTGGGGGAGATGTGAATGCTCCTGCATATGGAGCTCTAGCTCTAGGTCCTTCTCTCTATCTCTTTATTCATTCTTTAAATTGGTGGCTGCCATGTCAACGTTTCCCAGTTTGAGACCTGAGATTGTATTCATGATGTGCATTTTTTTTTCTGTACAGGCTCGACTCCGTTTATGATGTCTGCTCAGTCGGGTGATTTTCCTACCTTCGAATATTTTCTTCATCGTGGTGGTGATCTAATGAAAGCGGACGACAAAGGACGCACAGTTCTCCACCATGCTGCGGGCTCAGGTGCTGCCCCCGTCACACACACTAGCTCACACTTAATTGCTGTAACTGGGTCAATTGTACTAGTGATTATTTACTCTACTATGTGTTCAATTTGTTCAATCTTTGTGTCTACATGACGTACTGAATCATCTCATTCACCACAGGAAGTTGCAAGATAACAGAGTTTCTTCTTTCAAAAGGGGTGCCAGTCGACTTGGACTGTGGCCGTGGAACCCCACTCTACATGGCTGCTACAAATGAGCAAGATAAGACACTGAAGATTTTACTGGACCACCATGCGAATGTATATGACCTCTGTTGTTTCTAATTTCTTCTGATTAATAATTACTTTGGACAGATTGCTTTCAGTTTCCAAACCAGTTAAATGACATGGACAAATATGTCTTAACGTGGGGCTGTTTTAGTTGCTTGTACTAAAACAAACATAAATATTGCAGTGCATAATCATTTTCAAGGTTTATGACATTGAATAGAGAGATTGAAGTGTGTTTGATTTGACGGAGCAACCCATTCCAATTCTCAAACCAAACAATAGATATGCAAGTTTGTGACCCTTAGGTTACCCTCTAACTTTTTCTAGTTCAAACAAATGAACTGATTTTCATAAAAAAATGTGATTTGTAGAAATTTAGTTCCTTTGATTGAACTAAAGAGCCACTTGCATCCTTACCAAACAATCGTGGCAGGTCAGGATTAGGATTTGATTGTACACTTACCATTGGGTCTCTCGAGCCACAAAACACACCAGTAGAATAGAGTTTATCTCAAAAGTAACTCTTGAGTTCATCGCCGCATGCGTTTTTTTAATACAGAACATAATGCCTTGCTTTCAGCCTAACATCATTATTAGTGGTATTGGAGCTCCCCTGCTGAGTGCTATTATATACCGTTCATTCAAGTGCGTGAAGCTACTCATTATGGTGAGTATTATCTTGATTATTAATCATTGCTATGTTATGATTTTGCTTACTCTACTTGTATACCATCTCTGTCATGTGTTGATGTGCGCCATGAACATTCTATTGCATAATCCATTTTACAGGCTGGTGCTGATGTTAATGGCAAGGGTTCCATGGTTACTCCTCTGGTATTTGCAACGATGCAAGGAGGTTACACCAACTTCATTCAGTTGCTACTGATGGCTGGAGCAGATCCTAATATTCCTGATGATGTATGTTCTGTAAATATGCTAGATATTTTACTGACCTGGTATACAGAATTTCAATATATTCTGCTAAATCTTCTGCTCTGTTAATGTTGGAGAGCTATTTAGCTATGAGTTTATGTCGCTTTGTGTCGTTGACCATGCTAATGCAAAAGTTTAATTGTGCCTGGCATAGTTGTGAACCTTCCATTCAAACAGTCTTTGAAGGACTACGAGAGCTCCTCCTAAGAGCATTATTCGCCCCACAGGATTTCAATTCTGGTGGGAGGGGTGACCTCACTGCACATCCACCACTGGAATATAGCCCAATTCACAATGGTCTATATCAATAGACTTGTTATTTTCTGTAGATCATCAATTATTGAGTTCGTATGGAAGGACATGCCTATTCCGTTCCAGCATATATATATGTCATATGTTGCTTAGACACAACAGTACCCAACATATATCAATATTTTCTGGTTTTTAAATAAGTTTATATCATTGCTTAACTTAACAGTTTATGAGATGCTAGATCTCACTATTTACCATTCTAGGTATGTAGCAGCATTCCTCAAATGTACACGCATGCAGTAAACACTATAATAAATGGTCTCTTCTTAGCTTACCGTGCTGTTCTTCATCCTGTTGTTATTCTGTTTCATTCTCTTACTCCAAAAACCTGTTTATGTTAATGTTACCATCATCCAAGGGACGAGCTAAAACAAATCATATGCAGAACCACTTCTTGTTTTTTTATTTGTATGTCCAAGTTTCAACTTTTGCTGAAATTCCTCTCTTCGGAACCTTGTAAATGCTTGCTGGATAACTCCTTGTTGAAATCATTTGATAAAATATTCGTAGATCCTGGTTCTCTCCTGCAATGTGTAATTTTCTACATAGATTGGACATGATGTCATGTTCAAGTTATTGTGCTAATATTCTATATGAGTTCCTGTTCTACACTGTTGGTGAGAGTTGATGATATACTGAGATATCACCAAGTATTATGTAATATTCTAGGAATCTGGGTAGCAGCATTTCTCCAATGTACTTATGGAATAGAAACTGAAATAAATTGTCTTTTATTGGCTTAATGGATGTGGTTCTTCATAACAATTGTCGGTATTCTCTCCTTGCTGAAACATTTGATAAATATCGTGATCCTGGTTTTTCTGACACTATTTTACTTTTCTACAATGATGATTACATTCTTTTTTTATAATCTCTTTAGTTTCATTCTTTAATGATGTTGATACTTCTTAAAAGAAAAAGGGCAGCCCGATGCATGAAGCTCCCGTTTTGCGCGGGATAGGGGTCGATACTTCTTAAAAGAAAATGACATATTATTTTCCTTTTGTTGCCCAGATGGGCAGGTTGCCAATAGAGTATGCTGCATCACGTGGTTGCGTGGTAGAGGTTGCAATGTTGCTTCCTGTGACTACCCCAATTCCAAATGCCCCAGACTGGAGTATCGAGGGAGTATTTTCTTTTGCAAAAATCGAAGATAAAAAGCCAATAGTATGGTATCTTCTGCTCTCATGCTGTTTTCATACTGAATATCGGTTCAGAACTAAGCAATTGTTTTCTTCTTCAGTCAAATGTGTCCATTCAGTGTGCTGGAAGCTGTTGTTACTATATGCATGACAAGTCATCTATAATTAGAGGATTGCGACTTATTTATAACAGGTTTAAAAAAAAGATTTCTAACTTCTGAAGATCATTTCAAAAAGAAGTTATTTAAGTGTTGATTAGCTGATAACAAACTACAAACTGTCATTTAGACTTAAAAAGAGATAGTATCTGGCCCTGGCCTAATAACAAGGCTGCCAACAATAGACATCATGAAGATATGAACCTGTAGATGTATGCGCTGTCAATTCGGTAACAGAGCATAATATGAATAGCCCTGGTTTGTAAGGAATAGAAAATGCTCACCAAACTCTGGTGCTGGATAATATATTGAAATCATTGAGGAAAAAAGTTACTGTTGCTTCCAAGGTTGAAAAGTACGGGCACATTTACACCCGATAAGATAAACTCTTAAGATAAGGCAACTTCTTGGTTTTTTGCATAACGATATTTGCATGTAAATTGTATGGCAGTGTCAGTTCTGGTAACTGCCATTAACTTGTCATGGTGTAGAGCACTCAAATCTCGTAATTATAAAGAATAGTTAGATGCTCTCTGGTACGTTGTCTTTATCTAGTAACTACAGCCAGTTGCACAGGAGTCCCTTTAATTAAGACCTCAACTTTTGGTTTGGTCAAAATAAAACTTGGAATCACTGATCTCTGAACCAATGAAACATTCAGCCACACCGTTTTGGATACTCCTAGGGCTAGACCAGAATTTGGACTTTGAGCAACAGAGAATTTATTTATCATATCAAATAATGATTAATTCCAAAATCTAAATATTTAATTGCTGTTTCTTCTACTTATTGTCTAGGAGCAACGGCACATTGAAAGAAGAAACGCTTTGTTCAAGTCACAGGCTGATATGGCATTCAGGCAGAAGGAGTATAAGATGGCATCACAGTTTCATGATTTGGTATGTTAAGTATATTATATGTCCACTTCCTATTAGATCGGTCATTTGAGGTAGTTGGTTGGTAGAAGTACTCTAACATGGTAAACCTCTTGCACTTTGTCCTTATCTATGATGGTTTAGAAGATAAATTTTGTCATTATAGGAACAAATTGGAGAGCATTCTTTCCTAATTAGTTTTGTTTTCTCAACTGTAATTTATATTATTAACCACTTGGGATATCTATCCGTTTTTTAAATGTAACATTTGAGCCTTGATTGGAAAAAAAGCCAGAAAAAACATTGTACTCACTCCATACCAGTTTATAAGCCCATTACGTGATTCGAGAAAATTTTGACAATTAATTTGGTCAACAAAATATGAGATATATGCTTCAAAACACATACCATTGGATTCATATTCCAAAGAAGTTTCCAATGGTATAATTTTTTTTGGCATATATCTCATATTTTGTTGATCAAATTAATGGTCAAATTTTTTCTCAGGCTTACAAACCGGTATGGTGGGAGTAATTGATAATAAACGGCAGACAATGATTCCATCTATTTCGAATGAAGTGTCATGTATTCTGACATGAATATATCCCTAAAGACCAACTTAAATTATGATTAGGTCTGACCAACAGTTTCCTCGATGCATATCTTGATTATATATATGAAACAACAAATGGGTGACGTTTAAATACTAGGTAGTGTTCATATTATGTACCAATATACTGCTTGTTAATTTCCCATGTATGTTGGACATACTGATTGGGACTGATCTTAACTGATGGATATTAATATGCATGGCAAGCATACTTACTTCACATAAGAAACTTGTTTGACATCATCCAGGCATGTTAAAAAGATGACTTCATCAAACTTTGTTGATTGTCTTACATCTAAAGAATCTATGAGAAGTTTGTTTATCCTTGGCCAATATGAATCTTTGACATGGCTGTCTACTTTTCGGTAAATGTATTAGATGTGATACTGATGATTGATTACCTCACATGTAAAGGAATAGAATGTATTCTGTAAGCTTTTCTGATGTACTATTAGATGGTTTTCTACCTGGTTGCATGCGTGAAAGCCCCTGAATAAGTGTTCACATAGAACTTCTGTAGGTCATCATTTTCAGCTGAGAACAACATTTGCATGACTTATCTGTTTGATCGTAGGCAATAGATATTGGGGAGAGTGCAATGCTGTATGCAAACAGCAGTCTTTGTAAGCTGCTCATGGGCGATGGTGATTGTGCTTTGTCAGATGCACTTGGGTGCAGAATGCTACGACCTAAGTGGGCAGAAGCTTGCTTCCGTCAAGCTGCAGCTCACATGGTACTCAAGGTGTGTCTAGCTTGCCAGTGTGTTCAGTTATCTCATACTGGTCTATAGTCTAGTCACGTTCCTTGATCTGCCAGGAATATAAACAAGCCTGTGATGCTCTTGAAGATGCACAAAAAATGGATCCTGGGAATGCTGAGATTGAGATTGAATTACGGTAATCTATTATCTTCTGCTTATCTCTTTCGATTTCGAGTTTCTTCCAAATGCTAGCATGATTTTACAAGTGCTTATGTACCGTCAGTGCAAGTCCTTCCGCAAGTGCTTGTGTCTTGTGTACCAATTGTGCCTCCGTAAAGAGGAATTGTGTAGTTATTGAGTTGCACAGTGAGGATGTTATGGTAGAGCTGACATTTCCATTCCATCCGGTTGAAAATTCCTGCAGGAAAGCTAGGGAACTCATGAAGAATCCTCCTGGCGATGGTGTCGAGCAGTGAGGTGTGGACGTGCGCATTAGACTGCAGACTGCAACATGTTCCAGTTTTCACTGAAGTAGAACTAGTAGGAGCTTTTAATCCTAGTGTTTTGATAGGAACCAAAACTGTCAGGCCGGGCTGCAACATGTTCCAGTTTTCACTGAAGTAGAACTAGTAGGAACCTCTAATCCTAGTATTTTGATAAGAACCAGAACTCTCAGGCCGGGGTATGTCCTTTTTCTAAAAAGGAACCGAAACTAAAAATTCAATCATATGCAGGCTGCTAGGACGACTATGTATGAAATAGTCTTGTCCGGCAGTGGATAATTGTACTGGACGAGTATGTTTGCATCTCTAACTAGCCACAACTCACACTAAGTAGCTGCTCACCAGCCATCGCTGTTGCTAACCAACTATCAAAGGTTTTTTTTCGAGATGGGAATACCCATGTCTTTGCATCAATAGATGCATACAGCTTCTTATTAACCTTATTACTTGCTTCAACGTTTACCAACTATCAGAGGTGGCAGGTGGCTCAGTGGCTGGATGGGCTATGGAGGTGATGGGTAGCTCATCAGCGTAGTTTTGGCGGATATTGATGGTGTGGGAGCATGGCCTTCGTGGATCTAGGTGCCAAGAGGAATGGCCCTACCGATGGAAGTAGTGCACTTTGTGGTGATCTGGAGGACTGCGACCACATCTTCTTCAGATCTCACCTTCCTAGATTTATGTGGGCATGAGTTAGGAAACTTCTCTCATGTAGCTGGAACTCGGCAGGGATTGGGGATTTTATCAACCTTGCCCAAGGTCTCTCGGCAGGGATTGTGTCACCGTAGGCTGAAGGAGGTGGCATGGCATGTCCTTGGCACAAAATGGTGCACTACTATGGCCGTTGAGATGGCGGCAAGTTCGTTGATCTAGCCAATATGGTCATGCCATTGAGAGGAGGACTCGATGAAGGAGATAGGGTTTGCCCTGAGGTCGCCCGCGGGGGATGAGCTGGATAAAGCGAAACATTTTCACCATGATCTGGTCTTTGTTGTTTGGATTCGGCAATGGTGACGCTTATGTGTCATTCTCGTAGAAGGTGTGGCGGTTGGAGGACTTTTCTGGCACTCTGTGTGTTGTCTTGTGTGGTGCTTGATGTGGTTAGTTACTGTGTCATGCCTTTCATTGCTTCCGTTTGACACCTAGATGCAATATTATTTTATTAATTTATATATATGTGTATCCACCGTATCTTGACTTACCTGAGTTGGTATAGCTATATACTTGATATCTTCTTGATGTATTGATTTATTTCCCTTTAGCAAGAGAAAAAATGTCAGACACGTCACTGAGGCAGGGAGGAGAGCACACGTCCGCAGGCAGGGTGCCGGAGCTGCACGAGAAAGTCCAGAGCACCATGGTCTTCCGTTGATGCTCTCTTTTGATGCTGTTGTGGGGGTTAAACCGTCTTTCTGTCTGTATCTGTAAAAAAGCCTAGGTAGAGCTAGTTAGCACCTTGAAACTACTCCATGGATATATATGGGTGTCTGTAGAACTAGTCGGTGAGATTCTTTCATGCGCTGGAAAACATAGAACGGCATGTCATACGTGCTGGCTAGCATTGAACCAAAGTATTCTGTTTCCCACCATTCCTGATTATGGTGTTTGAATGTTGCAGGTAAGGTGGTACTGGATGTGATATCTGTGAATGTAAAGAAGGAGATCCTGTCCTGGAGATGGTTTCCTAGTCTGTCCTGGACACTTGATCTGCAGCTTCTGTGCCAGATGAAGAACCTTGCACAAGAAACTGGAGGTTTAAGAATGGATAATTTAGCAAGCTTTCTATCCAGAGGAAAGTGACAAGACAAACAAACAAGTCCTTTCAAATACAAGCACACCATTACTCCATTAGCATCAAAAATCAATCAATCAATGACCCATAGGCAGTGAAGACTAGAAAAACTCAGACCAAACAAGCCCAAACAATGCAAACTATCAGTACTATACTAGAGCAAACAAGTACTCTGTTTCCGCCACTTTTGATTATGGACTTATGGTGTTGACTGTCTTCTGTGCAAGATGAAGAGCCTTGCACAATGAAACTGGAGGTTTAGAAGAGGGTGACAAGACAAACAAGTCCATCCAAATGCCAGCAAACCATTAGCATCAAAATCAATCAATCAATCACCCATAGGCAGTGAAGACTAGAAAAAACTCAGAGCAAACAAGCCCAAACAATCCAAACTATCAGTAGTATAGTAGAGCAAACTAGTTCATCATGGTTCCTTGAGCAGCTCAATGAGGTAGTCCCTGGCGCTGAGGTAGCATCTGAGGGAGAAGCTCTGGTACACCAGCTCGTACCTGTACAGGTTCAGGCACGCCAGCCTCGCGTACCGCTCCATGGAGCACCTCTGGTACAGGGCCGGCACCGTCAGGGCGACGACGGCGCTGGCGTAGCAGAAGGTGGGAAGGTCTTGGGCGAGGCCGCCGAGGAGGGAGGCGGCGGCGAGGCAGAGGGCGACCCGGCAGAAGAGGCCGCCCGAGTCGGGCTCGCCGCGCGCGACACGGCTGAAGGCGGCGGAGAGGTCAGTGAGGCCGGAGTGGAGCAGGGACGTGAATCCGTCCACCGCCGGCTGCAGGTCCGGGACCGGCGGCAGCGGCCGGTTGAGGAGACGCGCCGCCTTGGACCACGCGAAGAGGACCGTCAGCAGGAGGAGCAGCACGTTGCAGGACAGCGACACCGCCGTGTACCCTCCGCCGGCTCCGGCGCCGAGGATGGTCCAGGAGGAGACGGTGGCCGCCAGGGCCAGGGCGCTCACCTCGGCCCGGCCCCGCCGCCACAGCACCACGTCCACCACTGCGATTGCCATTCGATTTTGCGATTCATTAGGCCTGTAGTCTTGCTCTTTCTTGTACCCGCCGATCATCGAGATACAGAAATCAAATCAAGAGGCGGAGATGGAGATGGATTACTAACCGAATTCTCCGGCATGGCGGCGATCCATGGATCAATTACTCGAGGGGGAAGAAAGAACGCAATTTTGATTGGATTGTTCAAGCAACCGAGTCTTCCAGAACAAGACGTGCAATTCACTTTCCCAACCAATGCGACCAAGAATGAGCTGGGACGTGGGCCATTCCACCTGGCTTCCAGACCAACTACCAGTCTACCACACACACAATCAATCATACTACCTGTCACTCACTCCTGTCTCCTCCTCTCTAATTTCCGACTGATACTTGTCTTTTTTTCTTCATCTTAGTTCTCTAAATACACACGAACGTAATCTCAGTCTAAAGGTCTAATCATTAACCGCTTCTGCCCATAGATGTCCAAAACTGAAACTTTTTGTCTAAGTGAAACACAAGAACGAATGAGATTAAACCGATACCTAAATTAGAGATAGAATAACTGAGATTAAACGATACCATGATACCCATTCCGGAGTTTATGCTGTTTAGAGATTTGGGGTCTATGAAAGCAGAAGTCTTAACATCATTAAATTATCAGTAACGATGGTTACTCACCAACATCATTTTGCTGAGGTAAACCTGTTTGTGTTATGTGATGTACCTCGTAGCAGTTTTTTTTTCTCACTTGATATTTTCCTTTTTCTCCTGAAATCTGGATATGCTTGTTGTTCCTTTAGCAAGTGCTACTCCGTCTGTTCTAAATCAGTATCAATAATAGGGAACAGAGGGAATATAACTGTTTTTTTTCAATCCGTTTAGCTCTTGGATGTGCAATTTTTCTTCAAACTCATCTGCGATCTTATAAGGTTTAACAATAAACAACACGGTTATCACAAAAACTTGGATTCCAATTACAACACTATAGACAATGAACCACCAGTAACGGCCCATAACATTAGCTGTCTACTTTATCTAGCATATATGCTAGCGATTCATGAATCTCCTGCTAAATACTACAGTATGAAGTTAGTGCTAGAATACAGCAGAATAAAGTCAACCTTTTCAAACCCTGAACTTTTGAGGAAATTCTGTTTTGTAGCTATAGAACTTCTATTTAGTATGAAAACCTATTGAAAGAAAATTTGTCCAAAAAATCACTAAACTCTTGGAAAGTCTATATCGCATCTAACTCGATTAAAACGTTTACATGGACAACATATGGCACACGCAAAAGGGTACACCAGACGGAACATGAACAACATATCATAGCAAGATATATAACATCAAGCACGAATACTACTACAAAGTACATAAGCAAGTAAAGAGCTCAAGAATATGAATAACCGAGGGATCGCGGAGACGATAATGTATCACGAAATTCACTTTCCAAAACAGTTGGCCTCCATATTGCATCGGTGTGGAAGCACAATATTCTTCCAAGTGTCGCAATCGCTCACTGTAATCTGCCAAGTGACAAGATCCCTGTCTAACCCCTTGTGGTTGCCAAAGTATCTAACCAAGATACTATTAATTTTCAAACAAAGGGTACCATGTGGCTTTGCTTTATCCGTCCACACCAAGTGGAATTAAACCCACAAAGCTCAATACAAGTAAAGAAAAATCCCAATTTACTTTATCATAGGCCTTCTTGAAGTCAATTTTAAACACTAATCCTTGTTACTTTTTAATTCTGGATTCATGTAAAACTTCATGCAAAGTCATAACTCCATTCACAATATTTCTACCCCGAATAAAATTATTTTAAAATTGCAGAATTACTTGATCAACTGCAGGATCAAATCTAATATAAAGAGCTTTGGTAAAAAAAATTGAAACACACATGAAGCAAGCAAATAGGCCTGAACAGCTGGATTCTGTCAGAGGGCGTGAGTTCACTTCAATCAACGTTGATATTGCATTTTAATCTGTTAGTTCCATAATTAGAAATGCAAACATACTCGTCTAGAAGCAAAGAAATTGCATACTGCCAGCAAAATCCACGGTCCGACAAGACTATTTCATAGTCGTCTTAGGCAGACCCAAGATGCCCATGAATTTCTGAGAGTTCCGGTACCTTTTTAGAAAAAAGATATGCCCCGGCCTGAGAGTTTTGGCCCCTATCAAAACACTAGGGTTAGAAGTTCCTACTAGTTCTAGAAGTTCCTGCTAGTTCTACTTCAGTGAAAACTGGAACATGTTGCAGCCTGCAGTCCAATGCGCACGCGCACGCCTCATTGCTCACCATCATCGCCAGGAGTATTCTTCATGAGTTCCCGCGCTTTCCTACAGGAATCCAGCCGGATGGAATTGAAATGTCAGCTCTACGAAAACTTCCACACTATGCAACTCAATAACTACACGATTCCTCTTTACGGAGGCACAAGTGGTGAAAGGACTTGCACTGACACGCATAAGCGACCTAAGAACATACTAGCATTTAGAAGAAACTCGAAACCGAAACAGATAACCAAAAGATATTAGGTTACCGTAATTGAACATCAATCTCAGCATTCCCAGGATCCATTCTTTGTGCATCTTCGAGAGCATCACAGGCTTGTTTATATTCCTGGGAGTGCAGAGCAGATTGAAGAAACGTGAGCAGACTATGGATCAGCATGAGATAACTGGACACATTGGTAAGCTAGACGCACCTTGAGTAGCATGTGAGCTGCAGCTTGACGGAAGCAAGCTTTTGCCCACTTAGGTCTCAGCATTCTGCACTTGAGAGCATCTGACAAAGCACCGTCACCATCGGCCATGAGCAGCTTACAAAGACTCCTGTTTGCATACAGTGTTGCACTCTTTCCATGGGCTATTGCCTATGGTCAAGCATGACAAGTCATGCAAATATTATTCTCAAAGATGACACACATAAGTTCCATTTTAGATGGCCTACAAAAGTTCTATATGAACACTTATTCACGGGATTTCATGCATGCAACCAGGTAGAAAACTATCTACAACTTTACTACCCGGTAGTACATCAGAATGGCTTATGGAAGCCATTTTATTACTTTACATGTAGTCATCAATCATCATTCATCACATCAAAAAACTAACCAAAAAGTAGACAACCATATCAAAGATTCATATTGGCCAAGGATAAACAAACTTCTCATAGATTCTCGAGATGTAAGACATCAACGAAGTTTGATTAAGTCATCTTTTTAGCATGCGTGGATGATGTCAGAGTTTCTTAATTGAAGTCAAGTACGTTTGCCATGCATATTAATATCCGTCAGTTAAGATCAGTCCCAATCAGTGACAGAACACCTGTCATGTTATGCACAATATAGATGGCAAATTAACAAGCAGTATATTAGTAGATAAGAATGAACACTACCTAGTGTTTACATGTGACCCGTTTGTTGTACCATATATATAATCAAGATATGCATCGAGGAAACCGTTGCTTTTATTAGTTCCCTTGTTGCCCCCTTAAATGGACTCCATGCTGTAATCTTCTTTCATTCTTCCCCAAATAGTAAAATAAGTTAATTTTAGCATATTCTTAATGAAAAGTGGCTTCATATCATATTCATTTTAGATGACCCTTGGTCTCAGACCTAATCATTATTTAAGTTCCTATAAATAACAGAATTTGATCTTCTAAACCATCATAGATAAGGACATAAAGTGCAAGAGGTTTACCAAACCATAAAAGTGTGATGCCATCTTATACTCCTTCTGCCTGAATGCCGTATCAGCCTGGGACTTGAACAAAGCAGTTCTTCTTTCAAGGTGCCTTTGCTCCTGGACAATAAGTAGAAGAAACAGGAATAAAATATTTAGCTTTTGGAATTATAATCATTATTTACTACTCCCTCTGATCCATTATGAAGTGTCGGGGCTTTAGTTTTACGGATCGGAGGGAGTATGGTAAATAAATTTTGCTATTGCTCGAAGTCCAAAATCTGGTTTAGCCGTAGAAGTTTCTACAACGGTGTAGCTGAATAATTCATTGGTTCAGAGATCAGTGGTGCCGAGTTTTATTTAGATCAAACCCAAAAGTCGAGGTCTTAAAGGGACTTCTGTGCAACTGCCTGTAGTTACTAGATAAAAAGCATCTAACTATTCTATAGCATTACGAGATTTGCACCAGTGTCTACACCATGACAACCTAATGGAAATTACCAGAACTGACACTGCCGTGCAATTTATACGCAAATATCGTTTTGCAAACAGTGAATCAATTGCCTTATCTTAAGAGTTTATCTTATCAGGTGTAAAGGTGCTCGTATTTTTCAACCTTGGAAGCAGCAGTAACTTTTTTCCTCAATAATTTTAACCTATTATCCGGCAAACAACCAGAGTTTCATTAGCATTTTCTCTTCATTACAATCCAGGGTTATTCATATTATGATCTGTTACCAAACTGATAGTGCATACATCACATGGTTTCATGTCTTCATCATGTCTATTGTTGGCATCCATGTCATTAGACCAGGGCCAGATATTATCTCTTCTTCATCATATTATGCTTCTAAATGACAGTTTGTAGTTTGTTCTCAGCTAATCAAAACTTAAATAACTTCTTTTTAAAATGATCTTCACAAGCTGGACATATAAAAAAAACTGTTATAAATGATCCTCTCGTATAGATGTGTCATGCATCTAGTAACAACAGCTTGCAGCACAGTGAATGGACACAGTTGACTGAAGAGGAAAACAACTGCTTAATTTTGAACCAATATTCAGTATGAAAACAGCATGAGAACAGAAGATAACATACTATTGGCTTTTCATCTTCAATTTTCGCATAAGAAATTACTCCCTCAATACTCCAGTCTGGGGCATTTGGAATTGGGCTAGTCACAGGAAACAACATTTCAACCTCTTCGATGCAATCACGTAATGCAGCATACTCTATAGGCAATGTACCCACCTGGGCAACAAAATAGAAAAAAAATATGTTATTTTGTTCCGTTAAAGACTGAAACTAAGGAGATTATAACAAAAGAATGTGATCACTAGTAGCATACAATCATTGTAGAAAATCATAATATTGTCAGGAAAACCAGGATCACGATATTTATCAAATGTATCAACAAGGAGAGAATACCAACAATTGGGGTGAAGAACCACATCCATTAAGATAAGAAAAGAAAAATTATTTCAGTTTTTACTCCATAAGTACATTGGAGAAATATTGCTACCCAGAATAGTACATAATACTATTTTATATCTCAGTATCTCATCAACTCTCACCACCAGTGTAGAATATTAGGACAAGAACATGAACATGGCGTAGTGTAATATATATATAGAAACTATGCATTGCAGGAGAGAACCAGGATCTACGAATATTTCATCAAATGATTCAACAAGAATTTACCTAGAAAGCATTTACGGAGTACAAGGTTTCTAAGAGAGGAGTTTCAGCGAAAGTTGAGACTGGCACACCACAGGAATTTGTAGTGGCAACACACCTGAGTCCCCATCTAAACATATAGATAAAAACATGAACTATTTCTGCATATGATTTGTTTTAGTTCGTCCTTTGACTGATGGTAACATTAATATAAACACGTTCTCGGAGTAAAAGAATAAAAACAGAATACCAACAGGATGAAGAACAGCAAAAGGTAAGCTAGAAAAAGTCCAATTATTAGTGTTTACTGCATGAGTACATCTGAGAAAAGTTCAATATTATAATCTTAGGAGGAGCCCTCATAGGTCCTTCAAAGACTGTTTGACTGGAAGGTTAAGACAGCTATACTAGGCACAAGTAAATTTTGCATCAGCATAGTCAACAACACAAAGCAACTTGAACTCATGGCAAAATAGCTCCCCAACAATATCAGAGAAGTTGAATAATAATAGTAGTACTATAGTAGTATCACCAGAAGCTTTAGCAAAATATATTAAAATTCTGCATACCAGGTCAGTAAAATATCTAGAAAATATACAGAACATACATCATCGGGGATATTAGGATCTGCTCCAGCCTTCAGTAGCAACTTAATGTAGTTGGTGTAACCTCCTTGCATCGTGGCAAAAATCAGAGGAGTAGCCATGGAACCCTTGCAGTTAACATCGGCACCAGCCTGTAAAATGGATTATGCAGTTCATGTTGCGCATCAACACATGGCAGAGATGGTAGGCAGGTAGAGTAAGCGAAATCATAACATAGCAATGATTAATAATCAAGATAATACTCACCTTAAGGAGTAGCTTCACACACTTCAATGAACGGTAAATAACAGCACTCAGCAGGGGAGATCCAATACCACTAATAATGATGTTAGGCTGATAGCAAGTATTATGTTATGTATTAAAAAAACATGTGGCATGATGAACTGAAGAGTTTCTTTTGAGATAAACAAGGACATACTAATTAAAAACCATGTCATCATATAATCTACTATTCTACTGGTGTGTTTTTCTGGCTCAAGAGACCCGATGGTAAGTGGACCATCAAATCCCAATCCTGATCTACAACGACTGTTTGTTTGGTTTGAGAATTGGAATGGGTTGCTCCGTCAAACGAAACACACTTCAACATCATAAACCTAGAAAATAATTATGTAAGCAACTGAACACCCCCACGTTAAGACATATTTGTCCATGTCATTTGACAGGTTTGCATACTAAAAACAATTTGTCCAGATTAACTATTTATCAGAAGAAACAAGAAACAGTAGAGGTCATATACATTCGCGTGGTGGTCCAGTAAAATCTTCACTGTCTTATCTTGCTCGTTTGTAGCAGCCACATAGAGTGGGGTTCCACGGCCACAGTCCAAGTCAACTGGCACTCCTTTGGAAAGGATGAACTCTGTTATCTTGCAACTTCCTGTGGTGAATGAGATGATTCCGTATGTCATAGACACAAAGATTGAACAAATTGAGCATAGTAGAGTAAATAATCACTAGTACTACAATTGACCCAATTACAGCAATTAAGTGTGAGTGTGTGTGTTGGGGGCATCACCTGAGCCCGCAGCATGGTGGAGAGCTGTGCGTCTTTTGTCATCTGCTTTCATTAGATCACCACCACGATCAAGAAAATATTTGAAGGTAGGAATATCACAGGACTGAGCAGACATCATGAACGGACTTGAACCTGTAGAAAAAATGCACATCATGAATACAATCTCAGGTCTCAAACTAGGAGACATTGACATGGCAGCCACCAATTTAAATGATGAAGAAAGAGATAGAGAAGGACCTAGAGCTAGAGCTCCATATCCAGGAGCATTCCCATCTCCCCCAAGCTCCTCCACCAAATACTTGCAAACCTCGAGATGGCCCTTGTATGCCGCGATATGCAACGCATTAGCTCCATCCACGTTGAAAGAAAAAATCGCAGACATGTCGCCGTTTCCCTTGGTAAGACTCTTCACAATACCTTTCCCCAAAGAAACATCATCACGCATTACCGAAATGAATAGCCAAACCAACAAGATTGAGGACACAATGAAACAAGAAAACCTGTGCGCGATGCATAAGAAATTCATGAGGTCAACTGAACCGATGTAACACATGAAGTTAAAACTTTGACAGCATATCAGTTTAGAGTACTTAGACTACGCACAATAACACATCTGGATGTAAAGAGGAACCGATCCCCACATCAAAAGTTGTCACATTTACACCCTGAATTGTTAAGATAAAGATATTGCTAGTCAGAATTTTGTCTGATCCGGAATTATGATACCTTGCAAGTACTAAGATAGAATAGCTTGTCCACTTACGAAATCAAGACAACCTTCACTAGCATCACACAAAATAGAATCCGGCACATGATCTTTCCACAGCTCCGGAAAAAACAAGGAAGGACGTACGGGACAGAAAAGATTCGAACTTTGTCCTACTACTAGTACTATTTCCGAAGGCGAGCGGTAACAAGATGATAGGCGAGGCAATGCGGCCTGTCAGTGTGAACAAACCTCCGACCCCGCGAACACAGCACACGCAGAAACTAAGTACCGTCGCAGTAGTATACTGAGACCGACCGAACACCCAAATTGGGACAAATACTTGCAAACCTCCGGATGGCCCTTGTATGCCGCGATATGCAACGCATTAGCTCCATCCACGTTGAAAGAAAAAATCGCAGACATGTCGCCGTTTCCCTTCATCACGCATATAGCCAAACTAATAGGGTTGAGAACACAATGAAACAACAAAACATGTGCGCAATTCATAAGAACCTCACGATCGAGTTCAATTGAACCGATCTAACGCGTGAAGTTAAAACTTTGACAGCATATCAATTCAGAGTACTTAGACTACAATAACAAATCTGGATGTAAAGAGAAACCGAGCCCCGCATCAAAAGTTGTCACATTTACACCCTGAATTGTTAAGATAAAGATATTGCTAGTCAGAATTTTGTCTGATCCGGAATCATGATACCTTGCAAGTACTAAGATATAATAGCTTGGCCACTGAAATCAAGACAACCTTCACTAGCATCACAGAAAATAGAATCCGGCACATGATCTTTCCACAGCTCCGGAAAAAACAAGGAAGGACATACGGGACAGAAAATATTCGAACTTTTTCCTACTGCTAGTACTATTTCCGAAGGCGACCGGGATAGGCGAGGCAATGCGGCCTGTGTGAATAAAGCTCCGACCCCGCGAACACAGCGCACGCAGAAACTAAGTACCGTCGCAGTAGTATACTGGGACGGACCGAACACCCAAATTGGGACAAATAGGCGGGCATGGATGCGGCGGCGAAGAGGAGAAGGAGAAGGGTACCTTTGAGGCGGCCGAGGTTGCCTTCTATGGCCGCCTTGATGACAGCCTTCTCATCTGCATACACGAGCGCGCGCACGGCACGGCCGCCAATAGTTAGAAACGCATCCAGAGGGCAGAGAGAAGGGGCAATCGGAGAGGGGGACGGGACGGGAAGCGAGGGCTCGACGTATGTACCGTTGCTGCTGTCGTCGGAGGGGCAGTAGATGAAGGGCGGCGCCATGTCTCCGTCGCCTGCTGCTGGAAGCTTCCGGTGGCGGCAGGAATGGGAGGAGAGCCCTGCGCGGCGCGGAGGTGGGGTTTTTTTGGCGAGGAGGGCGAGGAGGATGGCGCAGTAGAGTGGAAGAGCCTGGTGTTGGTGCACTACCGACACCGGTGACTGGCTCGTGAACCGGACCTTGGACTTGGAGTACAAAGACCTGGTCCAGCCGGACTCCTCGCTTTTAGAGCGGTGAGGAATCGAGCCACTTCTTTTAAAACCATAATATTAAGTCATCTCATTAAAAATCTTTTCGTCCTCTTCTTCCCGGCGTGGATGGTGCTTTTGAACAATCATAATTATCTAGGTATGGATATTCGGATTTTGCTTCGCCAGATCGATTTTGGATCTTTTGTCGTGGTTGCCGCGAGAAGGATTATCCTCGCAGTTTTTTGTCCCGGCTGCTACGTCCTCGACAATGGTGATTCGTACTCTCGGCTCTCCATCGACGACGACAAAGCTAGTCGGTTATTATTCCCTGATATATTGGTGTTGGTATTCTTGCTGATGTTGTATGACTGCTTTAATGGTTGTGTGCGTGCACGTAGCCTTGGCATTGCGGCCAAAAATTTATGGGAGAACTTTCGTCAGCTGCAGGTCTATGGTTCGTTATATATCTTTGGCTGCCTTCAGAAGAGTACAAGATTGTGTTCTGGAACAAGAAAGAAATTGAAGACCTCGAAGATTTGTTACTATCTTTTAGACTTTATTTTGTAATAGTTGGAGTCCGTTCATGTATCTCTACCATGTACTATTTGTTGCTATGAATATATGTGGTATTGATTGTCAAAAAAAAAATCTTTTAGTCCTCTTAGGTATCTTGGTCAAAAAAATGTGTCCGAAACTTGCTGCTTTCAAATCACTCGGTGTGTTACATCATCTACAAGTTTGCTAATAATAAAGCTAGGAGGTTCATCAACCCAATTACAAGAATTTTGGTCACAAAAACTATTCCTAGCTAGCTCATGAGCAACTCCAGTGGCTTCTCTTGGACAGTGTTTAAAAGAGACCGATTAAGGTTGCAAGATCAAGACAATCTGCAAAGATGGTCGATGATTTATCCCACCAAACTTAACTTCCTGAACAAGCATCCACCGTTTCCATTGAGTCTGATTCCATTATAACATTGTTGCAACTAAAACGGTTAGCCAGGAATAGACCTTCCCTCATAGCCAACGCTTCAGAAGCCGCTGCCAAAGAAACATTAGGGAGGAAAATAGAAGATACTGCTAGAAACCCACACTCGGAATTTCGGATGACAGCTGCAACAGACCCGGAGTGTGAATCGCGAAAAATGAACCATCGATGTTAACCTTCACTTCACGAACACCTGGTTTTCCATTTGATTCGGTTAGAGATTGGCTTAGCACCCACCTTAGCAGCATTTAAGGTAATGGAAAGAAACGGCATCTTGCATTTGTAAATTGGCGGAACCGTTTCGCCATGAGTACGCCTGCACCGAATCCACCAGATATACCAACATGCCACCACAATTGTCTCCTTAAGTCCCAGATCAGTAAAACCCGGCATTGTTGCATCATCGCCGCACATAAGGTGCTCCAACACAGCCGAACCAGCTCGATCAGTTAGCAAGACATCATCAATAATATTTGTAATTCCGAGAGATAACCAAATCTGCCTCGCTGTGTCACATTGGAAGAGCAGATGAGCCACATCTCTAGTTCCTGCACACATATCAGACATTGCCTAGATGAGCCAATTTGTCTATTCACAAGGATGGATTTGAGAGGGAGGATTCCATGAAAAGCACGCCACAAGAAGATTTTAGCCTTGCTCTAAATTTTCAAATTCCACAAAGACTTCTAGACGGGGTTTGTTGTAGAGGTACCAGGTAGCGCAAGTAAATTTTCTCTCGGGCCAAACGTGTGTCTCCATTGAAGGTGATATCCTGAGTGAACCGAATAGCGGCCGTTTTTATTATATTTCCAAGCAATAAAATCGTCGAAACCTTGATTGTTTAGGAGGATTTCCAATATCCGATTGACATCAATATCAGTGCGGCACGGATGCAACGCGTCCATTGACCATCGATACGTGGGCTGAAAGGGCGGGGCTAAGGCCGCGGCGCCATGGACACGGCATGGAGCCATGTTGGAAACCGTAGGCGCTACTCCGTTGAGCACAATCAGCCTGAGCAAATCACAATCCTGGCATTTTGAATCAAGGGGCCAGATCGCCGATGTAAGAGAAACTCTAACAGATCTCATAAGAAGCTCGAGCCTTTAAAATTCTGGCAACTTTATAGTTGCCGCCACAGAATTCCCTCCTCCACATTGGATGGCTAATTTCCGGATATGACGATTTTTCTCTCTTTCTAACTACTTTTTTCCATTAAATTTAAATGAGTTTCGACCTATTTTTTAAGGTAATTCAGATTTGAACTACAAGTACGTATTGGCCACAAAAAAAGTTGAAACATTCAATCCCTTCCTAGGAATGATCGTGCCGATAATTCTGACCTCATTTTGAAAGCAATCAAAGAAAAATTACAAAAAATTGAAAAATTGCATAGAGAATTCTTTTGCGTGTGATGGTTGCATGAAAAAAATACCAACTTGAGTTTTGACAAAAAGAAAATAACAACTCAAATAAAAGAAAATCACTAAAATGTCATCTATTTTCACCTTTTGCTTCGAGGGGTCCCAACCATCTATCCCTAATGCCTTCTTCCTTTTGTGTGTAGGTACGCTCATATAGCAGAAGCGCATGGCCACTCTGCTATTCATGTTGGTTATTAAGACCAAAATCGTTTAGGGAGAGAATTTCCCTTTTAGCTACCTTATATTGTAGGTGTTGTCTTCAAGTTTCTAACCCATCTATGATGGTGCAGGAGTATGAAGTATATAGCATAAAACCACCACTTTGGTACTAAAATCCATCATGTAGTATCAGTTTACGTTTGCGGGAAAAAACGCACCACGTTTTCATAATATTTTTGGCAAAAAACGTAAAAGCCATGTGAGAGCAGAGGAAACTCGTAGTCTTCGATCCAGTTCCGTTATATCAGTTACCTCCCTGACCTAGACTGGGTCTGACTCTTAGACCTATTATCATGCCTGAGGTGGCATATTAATAATTTGCTGAGGTGGACTAGGTCCCCACATGTTGGCCTAATAATTGAAAATCTAAATGTCTGAAAAAATCCCCATTCGACTATCCTTTCTTCCCCAATAGACATTCCCCTGCCCGCGAGCATCGTCGCCGCGCCCTTGCTTGTGGTTGAGTGCCGCCATTGTGCCTACCTTCTCAAGTAGAGCTTCTTCCAAAATGCTTATATTTTATCCTTTATGTTCCCTCTTTTATTTTATTTTTGTAATTAGTTTTCTTAGATCTAGGAGTGCTGAATAGAGAGGAGCTCATTATGTTTCCTCTTTTACAATTCAAATCAGCACCCCTTGATATATAGGAAAGGCTTAGTGAGATCGAAATGGATCTCATAAGAAGTGGTTGATGAGTGCATTTTTAAAGCATATTTACTAAATGTTTTTGCATTAGTAATGATAGGATTTTGTTATTTTACCGTGCACATGTACACCTTTTATGTTATTTTCAACAGGATCCCCGAATGGAAGGACTTGATGGACACAATCAATGTAGCATTGATTTTTGGCATAGATATGTTGATTGAAGGCCATTAACGTAGTAACTATATTTACTTTAGCACTTGGGAAAAATGTCCTTGAGAAAGCAGTCAAAGAAATCAGAGAGCTTGGCGTCCATTGGTATGGCGGGGCCCACCCGTACGGTGCGGTCGTACGACGCTCCGCCGCCTTTGTCTCTTCAAATAGTTTTGCCCCGTGCAAACAGATCACAGATCTGAAATTCATAAACACCAGAAAGTGCAGAAACCTCACCTCCGGAAGGGATCTGGAGAGGCAACTAGCAGAAGGACACCGATCCTCGCCGCCACTCGGATCCAAGGAGGCTTGGGCATCATCTCCATCACCACCTGCTGCATCAACACCATCATACATTTCCATCTTGTTGTATTTCCTATACTTTGGTGTCGATTTGAATAAGTACTCATTCCCCTTATGTGTTTGGTCCATTTCATGATCATGATGATGTTTTCGATCTCTATGTGTGAGTAGATTCCTTAGTTCTTGGGGATATTGTGAAACCCTAGTTATGGATTTGAGATGAAATAAATATGTTTTATTCATTCCTTTATCATTGTGTGTTAATTGTCTATCTTGATGTTGTATGAAGTCGACCATGCAACATTTTCCTTTAAGGACAAGAGAGGGGATTACCCTTGGACATATGGTAGAGAGGAGATGTCAAGTGATACCATCACGCTAATCCTCTATCACATGGTCAAGAGGGGTAATGAGAGAATACTCATAGAGCGTACATCCATAGCCCTGGGATCCTAGCAGAACGCTTAGTAGTAATGTAATGTACTGAGGTGGTTTGCCCTTTACATTGTTGTTGTTATGAGAGGATGGTTGAACGGATGGTTGGTCTGCAACCGTCCTATGTGTAGCTTCTCTCATACACATGTATAAAGAATGTCTAGAACTATCCTAACCATTGATATTCCAAATACTAGGGGTGAATCCAAGACTCCCAGAGAACACTTTAGCCCACTGCAGTTTCAATACCTTTACAATGTGTTGTTCTCCTTTTTCCTTAGTCATTTTTAACACTTTTACTTTTTTTCATCACACTCAATCAACCTTATTTACTCTTGCTTCGAATTAAGTGCATCCTTGTGCATTCATTGGTAAGTTGTAATGAGGAACAAATATCTGACCACAGCCGGCAGGCTCTCTCTGGGATCGATACCCTTATTTCGAAACTAGCTACATCTACCTGTGCACTTGCAGTTATCAGTGGTTGCAATGTAATGTAATGAGTTTATGTGTTAATCAAATGTATTATATTATCTTCCTCACAAGGACACTACAATATAAATGGAATGGAGAAACAAATTTATTAGTGTTGATTAGGATTAATTAACTTTTTCTGCCACCGAAATGTGCAGGAAACACATCAATAATAATGCATCACACCTTACCTAAATTTGGCACCGTCATTTAATGTCCCGAGGCGGATTGGTGTGACGTCGCGATAGGAGAGCGCACGACAAATCCGAAGTGCCACGCGAAAAAAGCGACGGGTATGTACTTTCCTCGACATGGATATCTCTATATGATTTTTTCTGTGCTAGTGTGGTGATTACGCGCGTGCCTTGGCGTTTAAAACCACCATTACCCGCCTACCATGTTGTAGTGTTGGCCACAACCATGGGTCGCAGTTGACGCGCGATGCATCTAAAATGCATATAGGTTATTTGTATTTTATTGTACTGTATTCCATCATAACTCATTCATACAAGGTCTTATAATCATGATTTAGAATGATTTTGGGTATTTTCCTATAAGATCCCTTTTATTTGTATTATAACCATATAGGAAAAACCATGTTTTCGTATTTTTGACTTTTAAGGACCTTCCCGAACTCAAAAGGACGTAGAATTTTTCCTACTCTAATATTATACTAAGAATGAAGTCATGGGCCACTTGGAACTCACATGGGCCGGCCAAAGGGACAAGATAAGGTAGGTGGAGCGACCTGATACCATGGCCGCACCACCACCACCAGTTTCTCCCTCGTGGCTCCGATCCCGTTCATCTTCGCGTTGATCTCTTTGTCTTGACCTAAAACCATCTATAAAGGGGTCCCAATTGCGATCTAGAAGCACGTTGAACAACAAAATAGAAACATGAAACGAGGGATGTACCAATGAAGATTGGAGGGGGGAACGTCGTCATAGCGTCGTTGCTCGCATCTCCAACCTCTCCAACAACATCTCCTTTGTATCTCTTGTTCTATCAATGTTATAGAGTCACATGATATTCCCCCATGATTGCGACCAGCTATATGTACCCCCTTTGTGGTGGATCTTTAGTTTTTATGAGATTGGTATTCGAGATTGCATTTTTCAATTTGTGTTTGATGTATGAGTAGATGTATATTAATTATGTACCCCATTTTTTATTACAAGGTTTGATCCAGTTAGTATGATAGGGCATGAGAGGGGTATGTGTGCATTAGTTGGAGTAACATGGTAGTATGGAACTGGACAATGACTAGAAAGTTTGGATCCTACTATGGTTTTTTACCTTTCCATTGTTACCTCACTAGGTATAAATGAATGCATGTGTTACTACCACCAAGTGACCAACATTGGTGATCTCATAACTTTTGAGGTAGCATATTTGATAATCAACATCATGTCATAGAAGCAAATGCAATACTCTGTTCATCTTAAATCTAGTTTGGCAAGTTTTCTCTTACTAGAGGAGTATAAGTGGGATGTGTTGAATCATCACAACCAATGGATGTGATACCCATATTAATACTTATTAAACATATATTGAAGTTACATCAATACTATGCCTTTCTTGAAGCACTTTTATTTCATCATATTTATAAGAGAGTAGATAAATGAATCCATGGACCCTGGACCATTTTCAATCATAAGAAACACCTTTTACTTGCATTTATATACCTTTACAATTTCATCACTTACTTAATCCAAAAATACATAAATACTTATCACACTTGCATTCAGTTCTTTCATATATATTACAACACTACTATTACCATACCACTTCACGTTTGCGTAGCATTTAGTTTACCTTTCATATTACAACAGTACTATTACCATACCACTTCCCTGAAGCCCCCTTCTACTGCAGCCTCCTTCTACCTCAGGTTAGGCCCTCATCTCTGTCTACATGGTATCAGAGCAAGGGGCAGTGAGGGCAACAACGGGAAGGACTGCTGATCTGGAAGCCTAGTCTGTTGTGGCAGCTAAGAGGAAGAGGAAGAGGAAGGGAGTAGGCTGCTGCGGTGGCTGGGAGGAAGAGGAAGGGCCGGAGCAGGCTGCTGCGGCAGCAAGGAGGGGAAGGCAGTGACAAGTAAGGAGATGAAGAGGGCATCTTGCGGGTAAGCCCTTTGGTGTTTTTGAGAGGTTAGTTTGGTGTCAAGCATGGGGGACAACGGGGATTTGGCCAAGGATCTGGAGAAGCTAGCAGAACTTATCACTACCAAAGGAGATGGAGGAGGATCTACTGGAGGGGGAGCAATCGTTCCCCATACCAACATCGGTCAGAAACTTGAGCTGTCGGCGAATGAAATCAAGTTGGAAGGAGTGGCCAACTATCTCCGGTGGTCAAGGAGGGCGTTGTTGATTTTGAACTCGAAAGGGCTGGATGAACGTGTGAGTGGTGAAGCTGCATAACCAGCAGACAAGACCAGTCCGGAATGGAAAAAGTGGAATGCCATAAATTCTCTGATTGTGGAATGGTTGCTTAACTCTTTGGTTCCTAACATTTCTGCTTCTGTAGAGGCATTCACAAAAGCTTCAGAGGTATGCGACACCCTATCAAATCTCTATTCTGGAAAGGGGAACATTATGTTGATTGCTGAGATCGAGGATAAAGTGCATGACTTGCAACAAGGAAACAAAACTGTGATGGCATATGTGGCTGAGTTGCAGCATCTTTGGAGAGATTTAGATCATGTTGATCCTCTGGAACTTGCCCATGGAGAATGTGTAAGTGTTACTGCAAGATGGATTGAACGTCGGCGAGTCATGAAGTTCTTGAAAGTTCTTAATCAAGATTTTGAGGGGAGAAGGGTTGCTTTACTGCATCAAACCACTACCCCTTCTCTCAAAGAAGCCATTGCAGCCATGTCCACAGAGGAAGTGCGTCTGAGTATGACAAAGGGAAGCGATTCTATCCCTCACCCGACCTTGTACACAGCCGAGAGACAAGAGATGAGAGACTGCTATACTTGTGGACAGAAGGGACACTTGAAGCATCAGTGTACCTCCTTTGCTACACCCAGTAGGGGGAGAGGAGGATACACACATGGCAGAGGAAGCTACATAGGAAGAGGTGATTGTAGAGGTGGTGGATAGTGTTGGAGATATGCCCAAGAGGCAATAATAAAAGTGTTTATTGTTATATCTTAGTGTTCATGATAAATGTTTACATCACATGATATAATTGTATTAACCGGAAACATTAATACTTGTGTGTTTTGTAAACATAAAGGAGTTCCTAGTAAGCCTCTTGTTAAACTAGCTTGTTGATTAATAGATGATCATGGTTTCCTGATCATGAAAATTGGATGTTACTAATAACAAGGTCATATCTTAGGTGAATGATGTGATGGACATACACCCATAGTAAGCGTAGCATATGATCAAGTCATTTAGTTCTTTATGCTTCAAGCTTTAATATGCATAGTAACTTAATCCTTCGACCATGAGATCATGTTAATCACCTACACAAGATGGATGCTTTGATGACACCAAACACTAGTGCGTAAATGGGTTGTTATAAAGGTGGCATTAAGTGTTCGGAAAGTTATAGGGTTGAGGCACTTGTATCAATAGTGGAATTTGTCCATCCTAATGACGGATAGATATACTCTGGGGCCTCTCGGTGGAATGACATCCAATTAGCTTGCAAACATGTGACTGGTTCACAAGGGATATCATATCACGGTACGAGTAAAGAGTACTTATCGGTAACGAGGTTGAACTAGGTATGAAGATACCGACGATCAAACTTCGGATAAGTAAAATATCGCGAGACAAAGGGAATTGTTATTTTATGTGAATGGTTCTTTCGATCACGAAGTCATCGTTGAATATGTGGGAGCTATTATGGATCTCCAGGTCCCGCTATTAGTTATTGATCAGAGAGGAGTCTCGATTATGTCCGCATAGTTCTCGAACCGTAGGGTGACACACTTAAGGTTTGATGTCGTTATAAGTAGATATGGAATATGGAATGGAGTTCGAATGTTGTTCGGAGTCTCGGATGGGATCCAGGACATCACGAGGAGTTCCAGAATGGTCCGGAGAATAAGATTCATATATAGGAAGTCACTTTCCAAGTTTGGAAATGATCCGGTGCATTTATGGAAGGCGCTAGAATGTTCTAGAACCTTCCGGAAGAAATCACCATGGAAGGTGGAGTCCCGAATGGACTCCACCAACCCTAGCCGGCCAGCCAAAGGGGAAGGTGGAGTCCATGGTGGACTCCACCTCCATGGCCGGCCATAGGGGAAGGAAAGGGTGGAGTCCCACTTCCCCTAGGTTTCACCCATATGGAAGGTTTTGAGTTGGACTCTTATTCGGGTTTTGGGCAAACCCTTGGGGGTTCTACCTATATAAAGAGAGGGAGAGGGAGAGGGCTAGCTACACCTTGGCCGCACCACCAAGGGGCACCCAAGCCGGCGCCCCAAGCCCCCTCTCTCCCAAACCCTAGCTACTCCCTCCTCCTTCTTCTCCCGCAACGCTTACGGCGAAGTCCTGCCGGAGATCTCCACCACCACCGTCACCACGCCGTCGTGCTAGCGGGATTCCGAGGAGGATCTACTACATCCGCTGCCCGCTGGAACGGGGAGAAGGACGCCGTCATCAACACCGTACGTGTGACCGAGTGCGGAGGTGCTGCCCGATTGTGGCACCATCAAGATCTTCTACGCGCTTTTGAAAGTGGCAAGTGATCGACTACATCCACCACGAGATTTATCTCGTTAACGCTTAGCGATCTTCGAGGGTATGTTGATCTTCACCTCGTTGCTACCATCTACTAGATTAGATCTTGGCTTGTTATTCGTTCTTGCGGTAGGAAATTTTTTGTTTTCTATGCTACGAATCCCTACAGACAGCCATATGGACAGCGGTATGGAAGAGGTGGTGGACAACAGTATGGCAGAGGTGGTGGACATCCATATGGACATCAGTATGGCAGAGGTGGTGGACAACCATTTGAACAACAGTATGGAAGGGGTGGTGGACAGCAGCACGCTATATTACCCAAGGCACATATGGCAACAGCTTCAGAGCCAACTAACAGTTCCTCTCAGGGACAATCAAAGGAAGAAAGACAAAATGAAGCAACCTTTGGGAACTTTGCTCACTATGTCTACAAATATGAAGGTAATATTGATAGAGTTTCCATAGCCACTCATAATGCTAATTCAGATTCGATTCTTGATTCTGGAGCATCCAAACATGTTACTAGGAATATTAGTGAGTTTGACTCTTATACTCAGTATCCTCCCACACATAGAGACACTATCCAAACAACAGATGGCACAACACAATCTATAAAAGGGGAGGGGTCGGTGCAATGTACACCAAACATAAAGTTGTCATCAGTTCTACATGTTCCTGCTTTTCTAGTAAATCTGCTATCTCTAAGTGTCTTGATTGATCAGCAGGACTACCGTATAATAGTTGATAGATATATGTGTTTAATTCAGAAAAGGGAGAGCAGCAAGAAGATTGGGACTGCAACCAGGCATAGAGGTCTTTGGCACATAGATCGTGACAAGATGGGGCAGGATGCTAGTTCTGTGCTTGCTGCGATTGTTGGAGGAAAGGAGAGTATGTCACTAGTTCATCATTGTCGAATGGGCCACATGGCGTTTGATAAAATGTTTCGAGTTTTTCCTGATGTGATGGATGGAGTGGACAAAAACAAATTATGTTGTGATGCCTGCGAATATGCTAAGAATACGAGAACCTCTTATGTTAGTAGAGGGATCAGAAGTGTATCCCCATTTGTGTTAGTGCACTCTGATGTATGTATGGACGTGTCATGTTGTGTCAGTAAGTGGCATGAAGTACTTTGTGACTTTTATTGACTGCGCTATTCCAGAATGACTTGGATCTATCTCATGCCTCACAAAGATGAAGTGTTCACTTGTTTTCAGAGTTTTTGTGCCTATGTGAAAAACCAATTCAATGTTCAGGTGCAAGTGATCAGAACTAATAATGGTACTGAATCTATCAACAAACCTTTTGCTTCTTTCTTATCTTCGCAAGGTATACTGCACCAGACTTCATGTCCTGACACTCCTCCCCAGAATGGAGTTGCTGAGCGGAAGAATAGGTACATTATTGAAGTGGCTCGATCTCTTATGTTTACCATGAATATTCCCAAATTCTTATGGAGTGAGGCAGTTATGACTGCTACATATTTGATCAATAGTATGCCTTCAAAGATTCTAGGTCTGCAGTCTCCTTGCCAGCTCCTTCTAAATAAAAATGACTTTGTTGTACGACCCAAACTCTTTGGTTGTACATGTTTTGTAAGGGATCACATGACATCTGTTGGCAAGCTAGATCATTGGGCTATCAAATGTATCTTTATTAGCTATTCCTCCAGACAGAAGGGTTACAAGTGTTGGAGTCCCAGTGACACGAGGACATTTGTAAGCATGTATGTTACATTTCGTGAGTCAGAACCATTTTATGACGGTGAGAGTGATCTTAGTGGCTTGTTCCAGGGGCTTGACCATCTTGGTGATGCTCAAGAGGGGGAGCAACAGCAAGGTGGTGATCAAGAGCAGCAATATGGTGACCAACAACAACATCAACAAATTCCTATTGTGGCGGAGACTCCTGCAATTCCTGGTACACCTACACCACCTAGAACCGTACCACCACAAAGATGGCTGCAGAATCCACTTGTGTACTCTAGAAGACAAGTACAAAGGGAACAAGTAGATGCACTGGAGGAGCAACAAGACCAGGGGCAGGGGAAGCAACCCACTGGACCTGAAAATCAAGGAAGCACAAGTGTAGATTCTGCTGAGGAGAATCAACCTCAGACTGAGTCCAATAATAGCCTAGACTTGCCAATTGCAATAAGGAAAGGGATAAGGAAAGTTGGGCCCCCAAAGCGACTTGGTTATGATGACTATGACATATGAAATTACATTTCTTACGAGGCATTGTCACCCTCTTTTCGGGCTTTTGTTGCTTCGCTGGAAACTGTATCTGTTCCTAAGGATTGGAAGGCGGCCAGGTTGGACCCGAGATGGTGCAATGCAATGATGGAAGAATTAGAGGCTTTGAAGAAAAATAAAACATGGGAGTTGACATATCTCCCTAAAGGAAAGAATACAGTAGGCTTTAAGTGGATCTATTCTGTAAAACAAAATGCAGAAGGAAAAGTGGAGAGATATAAGGCAAGACTTGTGGCAAGAGGATATAGTCAGACTTATGGCATTGACTATGATGAGACGTTTGCACCAGTGGAAAAAATGAGCACTGTTAGAATATTGATCTCTTGTGCAGCAAATTTCGGATGGCCCTTGCATCAACTTGATGTCAAAAATGCATTTCTCCATGGTGATCTTCAAGAGGGGGTGTATATGGAGATGTCACCAGGATTTGTCAGACCTGAAACTAAAGGGAAGGTATGTAGATTGAAGAAATCTCTATATGGTCTCAAACAATCTCCATGGACCTGGTTTGACAGGTTTAGACAAGTGGTGTGTGGCATGGGATATGGTCAATGCAACGGAGACCATACCTTATTTTACAGACATTCTGAGCAGAAAATCACTATCCTTGCTGTGTATGTTGATGATATTATTATCACGGGAGATGATGATATGGAAATCGCAAAACTGAAATGATGCTTGAATCAAACCTTTGAGGTGAAATACTTGGGAAAACTTAAATACTTCCTTGAAATAGAAGTTGCAAGATCGTCAAAAGGGATATCACTATCTCAAAGAAAGTATACATTGGATCTCTTAGATGACATGGGCATGTGATACGTCTCCAACGTATCTATAATTTCTGATGTTCCATGCTTATATTATACCAATTGCTACATGTTTTATATACACTTTATATCATTTTTATGCATTTTCCGGGACTAACCTATTAACAAGATGCCAAAGCGCCAGTTCCTGTTTTCTGCTGTTTTTGGTTTCAGAAATTCTACACAGGAAATATTCTTGGAATTGGACCCCACGAAGACAGAAGTCAATATTTTGCCGAGACGGACCCAGAGAGCCGAGAGAAGGGCCGGGGGGGGCCAAGGGCCCCCCACACCATAGGGGGGCGCGGGCCCACCCCTGGCCGCGCCACCAGGTGTGGAGGGCACCCTGGGGCCCCTCCGAGGCCGCCCTTCCGCCTATATATTCTCCCAGATGCGAAAACCCTAAAGGCATCGGTCTTCCTCCACGAAAAGTTACGTAGCCGCCGCCATCGCGAATCCAAGTTCGGGGGACAGAAGTCTCTGTTCCGGCACGCCGCCGGGACGGGGAAGTGCCCCCGGAATCCATCTCCATCGACTCCATCGCCATCTTCATCGCCGTTGCTTGTCTCCCATGATGAGGAGGGAGTAGTTCTCCCCGAGGCTGAGGGCTCTACCGGTAGCTATGTGGTTCATCTCTCTCTCTCCCATGGTGTGATCTTTATGTGATCATGAGCTTTGTAATCTAGTTGAATATGTAGATGTTACTCTTGTCTATTATGCACTCTAGAGGTTACTTTAATATGAACTCCGGAGTTACTCTCCACGGTGTGATGGTGACAGGTGTGCGCATCGTGTGTGATTCCTTTATGACGTTGTGGAGCTTGTTTACTCCGGCTTGAGGTGTGCTTTTGCAGCCCTACACAATGAATGGTGTTTGTTATCCAACAAGAGAGTGTTTGAGAGTAGCATTTATTTATTCAATTATGTGATCATTGTTGAGAGTGTCCACTAGTGAAATTATGATCCCTAGGCCTTGTTTCTAAGCATTGAAACACCGTTTCCAACAAGTTCGACTACATGTTCGCTTGCTGCCATTTTTATTTCAGATTGCAATTACTACTTTTAATCATCCATATTACTTGTATTTCACTATCTCTTCGCCGAACTAGTGCACCTATACATCTGACAAGTGTATTAGGTGTGTTGGGGACACAAGAGACTTCTTGTATCTTAATTGCAGGGTTGCTTGAGAGGGATATCTTTGACCTCTACCTCCCCGAGTTCGATAAACCTTGGGTGATTCACTTAAGGGAAACTTGCTGCTGTTCTACAAACCTCTGCTCTTGGAGGCCCAACACTGTCTACAGGAATAGAAGCGTGCGTAGACATCAGCATGCTGGGGTGCCGAGTGGCTTAAACACCTATTGACCAAAATAATAAAATCACAGCAGAGTCTGGAGAACCCATAGACAAGGAGAAATATCAAAGACTTGTTGGAAGACTAATATACTTATGCCACACGAGACCAGATATATCATTTGCAGTGAGTGTAGTGAGTCGCTATATGCATGACCCGAGAGATGGACACTTGAAAGCAGCTCAAAGAATCTTGAGATACTTGAAGGGCACTCCGGGAAAAAGGATTGTGGTTTAAAAGTAATGGACACCTAAATGTAGATGGATATTGTGATGCAGATTGGGCTAGCTGCTTAGATGATCGAAGATCCACCTCAGGGTATTGTATTTTTGTTGGAGGAAATTTGGTGTCATGGAGAAGTAAGAAACAATCTGTTGTCTCGAAATCAACAGCGGAAGCAGAGTACAGAGCCATGTCACAGGGCCTGGGTGAAATGTTGTGGGTACGAAACCTTCTAAGAGAGCTGAAAATTTTAAGGCAAGGAAGCTTGAAAGTGTGGTGTGATAATATGTCTGCCATAAACATAGCAAACAACATGTCCAGCATGAGTGAACTAAACATATGGAGATAGATAGATTCTTTATTAAAGAAAAGATTGATGCAGGGATTATCTCATTGGCTTATGTAAGATCAGGACAACAAGTGGCAGACTGTTTAACAAAAGGGCTGGGATCAAATGAGTGTAATCTTGCCTGTGCCAAGATGGGGATGATTGACATTTATCACCCATCTTGAGGAGGAGTGTTGGATATCTGTTGGTGTATCTGTTGGGCTGTCTTCTTGTTCTCTGTTGTGGCCCATCTGGCCCAGCCAGTCCTGACCTATATAAGGTGCTTCTACCTCTGTAACCCTAAGCAGAGAGAGTTCCTCCCTACAGCCCCCTTCTATTGCAGCCTTCTTCTACCTCAGGTTAGGCCCTCCTTCTACAGTATGACTGTGTCTAGATAAATAGTTGTATGAACGTGATTTTAGGTTTTTCCTACCGCCTTATGTTCCCATGGAACCCTGATTTTTCTTTCTAAAAATTATTTTCTGTATTACTCCCTCCGTCCCATGAAACTTGTCTTAACTTCGTTAAAATTTGGATGTATCTAGATGCTAACTAATGTCTAGATCCATCCAAATTTTGACAAAATTAAGACAAGTTTCATAGGACAGAGGGAGTACTATATTTCAGTACACATGTTTCCTACTGCCCTGAACACAATAATAAGGCAACCAGGTATTAATGAATTGGGCTTTCTTATTCTTCTAGAAATCAAATACTTAGGCATCTTATACATGGAAATAGAGTATTT
Organism: Lolium rigidum; assembly: GCF_022539505.1. Classification (NCBI taxonomy): domain Eukaryota; kingdom Viridiplantae; phylum Streptophyta; class Magnoliopsida; order Poales; family Poaceae; genus Lolium; species Lolium rigidum. Next base: position 260,302,508 of record NC_061513.1, on the reverse strand, counting down.
GGATTGCCAAATTCAAGTTAATTTGCATGCTAAATAAATATCTATGATGAATATTTTGCTTCTGAAGTCTTTCAATGCCAGCATACAATTTTGTTACAGAACCAACAAAAAAATCATTAGGAGGCCAATGATTTTAAGAGAGAGATAACATTGCAAGATAGTATCAAACTAAGTATGACTTCCGTTCTGAAACTATAACTAGAAGTACGAATTTTGCACCTATATTTGGTACTATAAGCATTGACTGGTGCATCTGTAGTGCCATTAGGGTGGTGCGTTGTTGCAGAGGCTGAGTGTAATTGGTATCGTTTTGATATTAATATATTCCATTTATCGAAAAAAATAAGCATTGACTGGGTGAAGGAAGCATGCTTTTATACCTCTTGCAATCCAGCACGCTGGCACAACCATTCCACGGTGTGCATAACCTAAGGCTAATTTGCTAACACCACCTTCGTCAAATAATGAGTGCTGAAATGGCACTACAGCACCAGTGGCAGCAGTCAATGTGTCTTTCATGCTATGAGTGCCTCAAATCAAAACAAGAAAGGATTTGGTGCACTCATCACGTAGAATTGTATGAGCAGATTTTCAAATCTGTAAGAGTAAAGCAAATTAGGAATTGAGAAATATACCAAGTAATTAGGTTCCTGTAACAGACTCTTCATATAGCCAGTGGAAACTAATCACATCTTAATAAATAGAGAGAACAACAAAATACTACCAACACTTACTCACCCCTGCCTTAGGTTCCTCAATAAAAACATCCTCTTGGGAAAATCCAGCTAATTCCAAGAATACTGGGAATGACTTCTTAGAGAAAAGAAAGCACAAGTCAATTAAACGTCGCAGAATAATCAACTATTCCATGACTTCAGGTCATTTAAGTTCAATGCAATTACTTCGAGTATACACACTAGCGACACCTAAACTGCCCTGAAAAAAGTAACACCAGGATTACAATGAACCATTTGTTAGATACAGACCAAAGGCTTATATGATCTGCTAAAAACAGTTGCACTTGAAAATAAGTACTTGTAAATTTTATTGCGATAGCTTATATCGCCATGAAGCTTTGCTAGCTGGCCTGTGTCCAGCCTCCATGTTTGCATGATTTTCCGTAGCAACTTCAAGGTAACAATTTTGCAATTTCCAGTATAGGGGCTAAATCAAGTCAATCTTAGATGCATTTGATTTTTTATTTAATCAGTTGATATAAAAATATCTTAAGCGTTTTTTCTTTGAACTGAATCTCTTCAGCTTTAGCTTCACCGACTAACCGTTACTTCCAGTGAAATGTTTACTTCACCAATGCACTAACAATCTGTCTTACAAAATTGATACATGTATTATAATACAAAACGATCATCAAGCACACCTACCTATCAAGCAATATAATTCTAGTCATGTCCAGCCCAGGCCAAACCTTCAGAACTCGTCTTCCAAATAATGGCAAACATAAACAATACTTGCTATTGCAAGGAATAATGCCAAGTCTACAGAGTTTTGAGAATAGCAAAGGACACTCTTGAGAAACTTTCAATTCTTTACACCTAAGAAACACTACACTGCCTCCTTTTTAGTACCCCTTCAAATCAGCCTAGGTTAAAGCCGACCCAGCTAAAAAGAATGAAGTGATTGCCAAGGCAAAAAAAAAAAAAGTATCAGCATGCACCGTCTTATTCAGTTCTCTTGTTAGATACAATGAAAAGAAACGAAAATGGTTGCTATGCCGAAGAGGCACATTTGTACACCAATACAATGCCTCAGGGGTCAGTTTTGATGAGATTTGATAGTACAAATAAAAGGCTAAATAAATCTGAGTTCACGCTAAATAGTGCAGACAACCCGAGAAGGACATGAAAACTAAGCTAACCTTCAACACACGATGAATAATAAGGCAGACATGGTAACCAATTAAAGTTTCAACCTAGCTCAGACAACTGGACAGCATAACATGTCTAGCAGCAAACCACACACACATTCGAACTAACGAACAATGTTCAAGTGACATCTAGACGCTAGATACAAAGTACATATAGCAACCTTAGACAGCAGGATAATTGAAGTTTCAACCTCAGCCAACATGATGGCATAACATGTCTAGCAGCCAACCACACACATTCAAACTAACCTACAATGTCAAAGTGACATCTAGACGCTAGACAGGAAGTGCATATAGCAGGGAAAATCTTCCTTCAAGGTGCCTTCAATACAACTTCACTGGCTGGACGCCAATCTGACTCCTTTCTTGCGATTACCATCCTTTCTCCAAATTATCTTCGTTCCAATCCTCCATGTTGATCCTCTCTTAATCATTGACAAGGCACCACAGAGGTGCTAGTTATGGCCATGGAAGGGGAGACCGGGTCAGGGAGGCGTGCATAAGACAGGAGAACACCACGGCACATGTCAACACGGATGTGATACCGGGGATTTTTGGCTCTGGGAATATACCCGTTGCACCTGTTCTTAGAACCCCTGTGAGCGTGGCAGCACTTGGTATATTCACCCAGCATGAAGTAGACAACATCATCTTCCTCCGCACTCAGGCTTGGGTACATCGGCACCATGTCAATTGGCAGGTCGTCATTCTTGAACTGCGCAACAAGACTGCCCAGGCAGAGGGAGCTCTTGGTCCATCTATGCATGTCCTTGTCTGGTGAGAGGCTCCAGACCTTCAGCATGCAGTCAGCAAAATTCAGGAGCTGGACGAAGCCATCGATGGTGACAAACTTGATGGACGACTCTCCAGAGCGACCAATTGTCCGGTACATGTCCGATCGCATCTCCAGTGCACATGAGATGGGACAGGGGGTACTTAACTCCACTGGTATGTTGATGAAACCGAACTTGAGCGGGCAACTGTGAGGGGCCAGGGCAGCGAGCATGGCGTCGACCCTGCAGTACATGATGCCGCGGAAGCGGTTCGCCCAGAAAGCGTGGCCGCCGCAGGTGAAGGGCAGGAGGGTCATGTTGCTGCGGGCGACATAGCCTCCCTTGAACTGGGGCGGGAATTTGGCTCTTATCTCGAACCACTGCCGGGATCGGGATCGCCACATGTAGAGAACGTCCTGCTTCTCGGTGGACTTGTCTTGGATGTTGTACATGGTCTTCTCCGCCATCTTTACCAGGGCATAGCTGCGGCCGTCGTCGCCTGGGAGGCGCGCGATGAGAACTCTTAGCGAAGGGGATATGTCGAGCTTCATCCCAGGCTGGACAGGACTCAGGGACGAAGGATGAGAGTGGATCTTGGTGAGGGACTGCTCGACGGCGTCGTAGACGAGGTAGACTGCGCATGTGCATCCATCGTACGAATCGAGAACGATCAGGTTATCGTCGACGGCCTGTATGGCACCACCGAAGGAACCTTCTCTTCGGACCGTCAGGTAGGACAAAGCTGGGGCCTCTGCAAGGTGCGCATCCAAGCGCAGGCCCTCTTTCGACCCGAACCCCTGCCAGCTTACAATGCTCAGGGGGCGCGACGCCGGCGGCTCGGCCTTGGCTGCGTCCTTGCTGAGGGAGTACCTGCGGTTGAGGTCATCGACCGTGCACACGGTGCAGCTCAACACGAGCGGCACGGAGCCAGGCATGGCTGACGCTTGTGTTGGGGGGCGCCGCCGCGGGGAGGTGGGGAGGGGATGAGGAGATGGAGAGGACGGAATTAGGGTTTGCAACTCGAATCCGGATACCTGGTGTGTAGAAGAAAGCTGAGTTTATTCGCAATAAAGAAGAAACAAAAAAGTTACGTCGCCAGATCGTCGTTGGATGCGAAAAACGCGGATCGTGCTACTAATTCTGCATACCAGGTCAGTAAAATATTAGCAAGTATCCGAACATACATCATCAGGAATATTAGGATCTGCTCCAGCCTTTAGTAGCAACTTAATCTAGTTGGTATAACCGCCTTGCATCGCAGCAAATACCAGAGGGGTAATCATGGAGCCCTTGCCGTTAACATAGGCACCAGCCTGTAAGAATGATTATGCAATAGAATGTTTATGGTGCACATCAACACATGGCAGAGATGGTAACATGGCAGAGATGGTAGACAGGTAGAGTATGCAAAATCATAACATAGAAATGATTAATAATAATAAAACAACATTAGCACGAGCTAATGGATTGGCCACGCCTGATGGATTGGCCACGAACGTGAGACAGTCGAACTGATGTAGTTGATAAAACAACATTAGCACGAGCTAATAGGAAGGCGTTCTTGACGTCCAGCTGATGGATTGGCCACGAACGTGAGACAGCGATGCTGAGGACGATGCGGATCGTGGCCGGCTTCACGACGGGACTAAAAGTCTCGTCGAAGTCGACCCCATGCTGTTGTGAGAAGCCACGGACCACCCATCTCGCCTTGTACCGGGCAAGGCTGCTGTCGGAGTGGAACTTATGTTTGAATATCCATTTTCCTGAAACAACATTAGCACGAGCAGGACGTGGAACAAGAGTCCAAGTTCCATTAGTAACAAGAGCATCAAACTCATCCTGCATGGCGCGGCGCCAATATGGGTCATGGAGGGCGCCCCGGTATGTTTTGGGAATTGGAGAGGGAGTGGAGGTGGTGACGGAGAGGTTAAGACGATCAGTGGGTTTGAACAGACCGTGTTTGGCACGTGTGACCATGGTGTGTGTGTTAGAAGGTGACGGAGGACGATGAATTTCCACCGGAGGCGAGGGAACACTCGACGATGGAGAGGGAGGTGTGGCCGACGGAGGAGGAGACAAGGGAGGGGTAGATGGGCCGGGAGAGGGAGGCCCATTGGGGCACGGAGAGGGAGGCCCGGAGGGCGAAGCCGGACCAGGCGACGGTGGACGTCGATCGTCATGCACAGCGGGTGCCGGGTGCGCATGCATAACGGGTTGGAGAGCGACGGGGGACGGCTGAGTGGCTGCAAGGTCGAGAAGGAAATCGGAAGCAGTGGCAGGGTCAGTAGGTCGGTCGGGTGCATGGGCGAAGGGGAATATGGACTCATCAAAAATGACATGACGAGAGACGATGACTCTGCGAGTAGACATGTCGAGGCACCGATACCCTTTATGGTTGCTAGGGTAGCCTAGGAACGTGCAAGCAACGGACCGGGGCGAAAGTTTGTGTTTGGCCGTGGCGGACTGATTAGGATAACAGAGACAGCCGAAGACACGCAGGTTTTGATAGTCTGGGTAGGTTGTGTAGAGGCGATGGTATGGGATAGAGAAGCCGATAGGCTGGGAAGGTCGGATGTTGACTAGGTGGGTGGCGGTGGTGACGGCTTCAGCCCAGTATGTGGGTGGCATGGAAGACTGGAATAGGAGAGTGCGGGTGACGTCGTTGATCGTGCGAATAGCACGTTCGGCCTTGCCATTTTGCGCCGACGTGTATGGGCATGAAAGGCGAAGGTGGATGCCATGGGTGCGGAAGAACGAGGTTACGGTCGAGTTTAAAAACTCAGTGCCGTTGTCAGCTTGCATCGCTTTGAGAGGACGAGCAAACTGTGTGCGAGCGTAGGCAACGAAAGCAATAAGAGTGTCGGCGGTGTCGGACTTTTGGCGTAAAGGGAATGTCCACATGAAATGAGTAAAGTCATCGACAATAATAAGATAATATTTAAAACCTGAATTGCTCAAAATAGGAGATGTCCAAAGATCACAATGAACTAGCTGAAAAGGTTCGACACTTATCGAGGTAGACCTAGAGAATGGAAGGCGCACGTGTTTGCCAAGCTGGCAGGCGTGACAAACATGCGAGGCCGCTTTATTACATGGGATAAACGACTGCCTATGGAGATGTGACATAGTGTCACGACCCGGGTGACCTAGACGTCGATGCCAGAGCTCGGTGGTGGTGGTGGCGATGAGTCCATGGGCGGTGGAGCGGAGAGCTGATGACGGAAAGACGTAGAGGTCGCCACGGCTGTTGCACCTAATGATCACGGCCTTGGTGCGAAGATCCTTGACAGAAAAACCAAACGGGTCAAACTCAATAGAACAAAGATTATCAATAGTAAAGCGGCGAATGGAGATCAAGTTTTTGACAAGGTTGGGAACGACAAGAACATTTTTAAGAGTTAGAGGGTGAGCGGAAGACGGGAGAGAGACATGACCGGTGTGAGAGATAGGCAACGTGGAGCCATTGCCTACGGTGACAAGAGAGGTTTGGAGGGAGGGTTTTAGAGAATGGAGCATACCGGGGTCGGACGCCATGTGGGCAGTGGCGCCCGAGTCCATGACCCACTCACCAACGGTGGAGGGCGTGGCCGCGTTGTTCAGGGCAGCCATGAGCGCAGACGTGTCCCACGCCGGGGCGGTGGCCGATCCCAGGGCGGAGTAAGGGACCGGCGGGGCGTTGGTGCCGAACGCCTGGCCGTGGAGCGGCGCGAGCGAGGTGAAGGCGCTGGCGGGCGGCACGGGCCGAGGACCAAGGAGGCCGGCCCCAGTGGGGCGCATCATGGGAGGCCCCTGCATCTGCTGAGCCTGGCCGGTGTAGGGGTTGAAGCACACCCAGGGCCCGAGCATGGCCTGACCGTTGGCGCGGTTGCCGCCGGAGTTGCCGCCGCATGTGCCGGCGGAAGGGCCTCCGGAGTTGCCGCCGCCGCCGTTCTTCTTCTTCCGGTAGTACCCGCCACCATGGCGGTTGCCACCGCTGGGATTGCCGCCACCGGTGTTGCCGCCACCGGAGCGGTTGCCGTCGCCACCGGAGGTGTCGCCGCCGCCGGAGAGGACGCGCCGTACGGGGCGGTCCGAGTGGCCACCGGGTGGAATTGGCGAGCTGAGTCTCGCGCAGCGTGAGGAGGGAGCGAGTCCGCGCGAACGTAGGCAGGGGGCTCTGCATGGTGACGATGGTGGTGATGTCGGCGAAGCGCGGGTTGAGGCCGCGAAGGCAGTTGAGGACGAGTGCCTGATCGGACACGGGGGTGCCGACGTCGCGGAGGGCATCGGAGAGGGCCTTGAGGCGGTGGCAGTAGCCGGTGATGGAGAGGTCGCCCTGCACGAGGCCGCGGAACTCCGCCTCGAGGTAGACGGCGCGTGTCATCTGGTTGTCGAGGAACAAGTTGGTGATGAGCGCCCATGCCTCCTGCGCCATCTGCTCCTCTGCCATGATGATGTCGAGGATCTCGTCAGAGATGGAGCCGTAGAGCCAGGACCGGACGATGTAGTCCTCCCTGACCCACTCGGGGGTGCGGGCGTCCGGCGGAGCGATGGCGTTGACGTGGTGGAGGAGGTCGTACTTGCCGAGGAGCACGCGGACGAGCATGCGCCACTTCGTGAAGTTGGAGGCCTTCAGGTCCAGGGTGACTGGCACGTGCGTGCGGACGCTCGCGACGTTGACGGCCGGGGTCGCGGAGGAAGGCAGGCCCATGTTGGCGAGGGCACAGGCGGTGGAGGAGCTGAGGGCCGGCGTGGTGCTGAGGCCGAGGGCAGGCATGGAGGAGACGCTAAGGGCGGGCGCGGTGGAGTCGGAGGGGGCGCTGGTGGTTTGGCCGTCGGCCATGGCGAGATCGGATCGGGAGGTGAGGATCGAGAGTCTGATACCAAGAGAACAAACAACGTTTGGGAAACGCCACACAATGGGGCGATCACATTGAATCAATTATATAGGCGTGTAGCCTTGAGTTACAAGTAATATCTCAACAAATCAAGATAAGAATCCTAGCCTACCATATACGGTTAGCTATACAAAAGGGATACGTTGACAAATACTCACCTTAATGAGTAGCTTCACGCACTTCAATGAACGGTAAGCAACAGCACTCAGCAGGTCAGGCTGAAAGCAAAATGTATTATGTTATCTATTAGAAGCACATGTGGCATGTGATAGAGAATGACAACTAGTATTCACAGAGGGCCATAGGCAAGTACATGTACATGTGTTACAATGTGCAGGTAAGCTTCTCATACACTGGGGAATACAAGAAGAGAGACTATACAACTCTAACATCTCCCTCAAACTCATGGTGGATCAACAACACTGAGTTTGGAGAGAAAGAAAAATGTTGTGCTCTAGTCTGGGCCTTGTGAAGAAGTCAGCAAGCTGTACCTTGGAAGGCACATAACCTGATGTTGCACAGCATGACGCACATAGAAGGCATCAACACCGATGTGTTTGGTGAGCTCGTGCTTCACCGGATCACGCGCAATGCTGATGGCACCAGTACTGTCCGATAAGAGAGGAGTCGGGCGTCAGCAGAAACACCAAAATCCGCTAGTAACCAGCGTAACCAAGTCACCTCAGCCGTCAAGAGAGCCATCGCTGGCAACTCAGCCTCGACACTCGAACAAGGGACTGCAACCTGCTTCTTGGTCTTCCAAGCAATGAGAGAGCCACCAAGAAAGACACAGTAGGCAGAAAGACACTTGCGATCCTCTGGATCGCTAACCCAGGTAGCATCTGAGTAGGCCTGGAGCTTGATGACCCACAAGTATAGGGGGTGTATCGTAGTACTTTCGATAAATAAGCGTGTCGAACCCAACGAGGAGCAGAAGGTGTTGACAAGCAGTTTCGATGAAGGATTCACTGTAAATGCTCACGAGACAAGTATTCGGGGGTTTAGATATAGCGGATAAATAAAGTACAAGTAAGTAAAATGCGAGAGTAATAATTGCAGCGAGTGGCCCAATCCTTTTTAGCACAAAGGACAAGCCGGTTTGTTTACTTATAATGACCAAACGTTCTTGAGGACACACGGGAATTTAGTCTAGTGCTTTCGCTTCATATAGCTGATTAATCTTCATTGTTTTGATAAGTGTTGTGTGGGTGAACCTATGCTAATGCACCGCCCTTCCTAGGACTAATACATACTTGTGATTATATCCCTTGCAAGCATCCGCAAATACAAGAAAGTAATTAAGATAAATGTAACCACAGCCTTAAACTCTGAGATCCTCGCTATCCCTCCCGCATCGATAT